>NC_045705.1:47083516-47391968 GCF_009834535.1 Camelus ferus | reverse complement strand
AAAGGAAGGAATTCAGTAACAGAACACAGGGGAGAGCTGGTGGGTATCTACTTTATGGAATAAGTCAGAAGCGCAGTTATCATAACTTGAAAAGAAGGAAAAGACCAATCAGGAAAAGAAAATAAAAGGCTGGTCTCAAATTCAGTCCTGACTCTAAGCGGAGAGAATTTAAAGAGCGCACCAAACTGGCCTGATGCTCTTTACGCTGCACCAGCCCAAGGCTGGGCTGGATTCCAGAGCCTGCAGATGGGAAGTCAAGTAGCTCTTGCTGCCGAGAGAAGAGGGTTCTGGGACAGGGAATTAGATGAGCTCCACACCTCGAAAGCTACACAGTCAGTCCAAACATGGCAGATAGACCTCTATCAGCCAGGGTTTAGTCTAATGTGTTGGTTTATGGGAAGCAGACGTACATACTGCTGAGGAAACACAGACTGATTCTGCAGTCCCACTGGGAACACATGCCGGCTGCTCTTGTCTTGGGTCTAATTTTCACGATAGATGGTGTTAAATCTTTTGTCGCCCAGTTGCTGTAGCAATCTGTGTGATTCAGTAATGGCACAGACAAGCATTTCTTCCCCAGAACAGAGGATATTCACCCAGAAAACTAGATAATTTTGTGTGTGTGCGTGGTGATTATATACACTGTCAGTGATACCTCTTCAGAGAAGGCAGCTCACTGAGAAACCAGCTATTGGACAGGGCTAGGTTCCTCCCTAAAGGAAGGCTAGGTCTTTGATTGGGCTTTCTAGCTTAAGCAACTCTGAGCTCCCTTTATGGAGTCTTAGAGGATGGAGTTATACAAGAATCTTGACATTTCACTCTCTTGTCCCATCAGGACTATCCATCACTTGGAGAGTTCAATGGAAATTGTTTTCAACCAACATTAAAAGTTATTTGGGAGCTTTTAAGTCACAGCAAATATATTTCTTTAAGAGAAGTTTATTTGCTTGTTTAAGAGAGCTGCACTTTATATATAGTGCTGATATAAACTGGTGCACAGGATCCTCTAAAACTGTTTATATCCACAGTAAAATACATTTTTGTGATACTCATACAACAGAGTTAGTCCAGAGCCAAGGGCTTTGTGAACTCTGCTTATCTCCTAGCCTGGGAAGCTGTTACTCAGTCCTTACCATGTCTCGGGTCTTCCAGGCCACCCGTCCTGGCCTCAGACCTCAGGCTGCTGGTTGCATATAGACTGCTTCACTTATTCATTTCACTGAGCTGCCTGGAAACACTGTTTTCGGCAGCTTTGAAAGGGCAGACCCATAAGCCCACAGCAAGGCTCTGGTTAGTGCTCCCTTCTGATTTACACGGGTCTTTAAACAGTATAATTCCTCATCTTTTATTCCTGGTGTATACTCTAGTACTTGGACACCTTATTGGACAAAGATGTCTCATCCTGGATATATTTCTATAATAATTTCACTTATTTAAAAGATGGCATGGTCCCTAATTGAAACTTTTTACCTCCTAGTTGAATTGAAGGTGAATTATTTCAATTGTAAGGCAGTAGAATAACAGTTAAAAAAACTATTGACTAGAAGTCATCTAGCCCAACTTCCTCACCTACGGCTGAGAACATTCAGGGAAAGAAGATGACTTGCTTAGGGTGGAATGACGCGAAGTTAAGTTTCCTGAAGGGGAGACATGTGGAGAAGTGTTAAGTTTTATCTTGTTGGAATCCAAAAGTCAGACGAGAATCAATGGGTAGAAGTTACAAGGAAGCAGACAAATAACAAAGAATTAATAATCAGAACTGAAATGAACTTCTCAAGAAGTAGTCAGTTTTCTGTCATTAGACTGAGGCATTTGAACAGAAGTGAGATGACTACTTGTCTGGGATGTAAAAAGGGATGTCTTGGATGGAATTGTACATTTGATTACGTCTCTCCTTTATTCCAGTTCTGAGAATCTAAGTGTTGTGATGTGAAACACTATATTCTGGTGGGCTTGAACTAATAATGACCTTTACATTCCAAAGCGTAAGCAGATGTAGCCTTTAAATCCCACCCCAGATTATGCTGCAGCTTGCCTCTGCTGCCTTGAATGAGCCATGTATCACTGAGTCAATCTTCCTTTTCTACCATGAGTAAGGATGCAGGGAGGGGAAAGGAAATGAGAAAAGCTTCAAAGATTTCCCAGAGTATGGATCAAAGGGTAAGCAGAATTTTTAAGAGAAGACATGGTGCATTTTGGGGGAAAAAGAGGAAAAGTTGCAGTCTCTGTTATTTGTCTATAAACAGAGAGCTTAAGTTGACAATAATAAAGTTATCCTGAGATTTAGAACTTAGAAGCAATCAGAAGTTCACACACACAAAAATAAATAAATAAAAAATGAAGCTTTCAGAAGGGTTAGGGCCATCTTGGCTGGGATCCAATTCACAAACTCAGTACAAATCTATAAAACCTTTCTAAGCAAATCTGAGACTCTGAGAGCAACAGTTCTAAAAGGGGCTATTCTTGGTGCACATATCCATTTCCATTCAAATCAATGCAAGTTTTTAATACATGGAAGACAGCACATCATTATAGTTCCAACCCAGGGTCCAAAAGCCTGCCTAATACTAATCACTTTCAGAGCTCATTCCTCCCAGAGCTCATGCTCCACTATGCCCCACATCAAAATGAGGTGTGGCCTCCCTCCGAGGCTGGGACACAAAAACTGAATTTGAGAAGTAAAAGAAGTGTTAGAGGAATACTTTCTTACCCAAACTATTTGGTGAAACAGAAAAAAAGAACAGTATCCCTTTAGGGACCCCAGGTGTGTGAGGGGGAAGAAATAGGAGGGAAAGAACATAAAAAAGAAGGCGAGCTACAACTATGGTTGCCAGGGGAAAAGAAGGAGAGGAAAGGAAAAGAAGAGCGGGGCTCCATCTGTGAAAGGTAATCAGGAAATGCTACTAGAGAGATCTTCTCATCAGTAAAAAGAAAAGATCAAGGGACTTGAAAACACGATTCAGCAAGTGGTGCAAACATACTCTCAAAGGTATTATTAGTCTCCTCTTTTATTTCCCTGAAAAAAATACTGAGTGGAAGGTATCGTGGACAGATCACCTTTCTTATAAGAAACACACTCTGTATTTCATGAAGACCCTAGTAATAATCTTGGATTTGGAGGGGACCCTGGAGATAATGGAATCCAACATACTTCTTTTAAAAGATAAAGAAAGTTAAGCCCAGAGGCATTAGTCACTTATTTGCCTTCATTTAGCAAAGGAACTTTAAGCCAAATATCCCAATAACCAGGCCAGAGCCCTTTCTGCTATACTTAGTGACCCTGAAATTAGGAGAGAGTTGGGACAAGAACTGAACTCTTGCCTAAGAAGAATGAGGAGAGTGGAAATGCCATATGAAAAGTCCATAAAAAGTTGAACATCTGTTCATCATTCTTAATGCAGGGTGACAGACTCAACTAATTGAGTCCTTCCTTTCTTACATGCCTTACACAGGACCTAACAAATTTTGTGTACTCAATACATATAAAGCCTTCAAATGCTCCAAAGTGTAACAAACCTTAAACATGTTTCCTAAGCCCCCAGCACCAATGAATTGGTAGTTTTATAAATATCATGATGAACAAGAAATGCTGTCTTGTCATATTCAAGCCAAATAACAGCTGGACTTTAAAAATAAAATTTTGAAGACATTTGCCTTTTATATTTTTAATTTCTGTTTTCCTGGCGTATGGTTTTGTCATTTGATTTTTGATGAGTGGTTAATACACATGCACAGCTGCCTCTTTTGGTGACCTTTCCCTTGCTGCTTCCACGCTCAAAACTATGAAACAGGTCTACAAGTTGCTTACTGAGCGATACCGGCATTTTTACAACTGGCAAACATTTTCCTTGTAAGCCAGGCTTACTTTAGTCACTTCAGAAGCAATAAAGGAGAATGGGGTGAAAAAGGAAAAAGGGCATAATCCCTTAAAGTTATTGTTATGCATTATTCACAATAGGAAAGACATTTAACAACCTAAGTATATATTAACAGATGAATGGAATAAAGAAAATGTTATATACATATTATTCATGTGATGATATATTTGTCATTTATATATTATGAATGTATATATTTATATTACATATTATTATATAATAGTATGTGATATAAATATTATTCATCGATTAAAAATAGAAGGAAACCCTGCCATTTGCAACAACATGGATGGATCCTGAAGGCATTACACTAAGTGAAGTCAGATGGAAAAAGACAAATACTACACAATCTCACATATGTGTGAATCTAAAAAGGCTGAACTCAGAAACAGAGAGTAGAATTATGGCTTTCAGGGACTAGGGCATGGGGGCAATGCGGAGATGCTGGTCGAAGGGAATAAACTAGTTATACTGAGGATCTAGTACACAACAGGGTGACTATAGATAAGAACAGTGTCTTATATACTTGAAAGCTGCTAAGAGAGTAGTTTTATAATTTTCTCATCGAAAAAAAGGTAACTTGTGAAGTGTGGTGTTAACTAGCCTTATTGTGGTAATCATTTCCCAATACATACGTGTAACAAATCATCAGGTCGACACCTTAAATTTGCACCGATGTTATATATATGTTAATTATATCTCAATAAAGCTGGAAAAAAAATTAACTGTTGGTCCAAAGTCAGAGGAAGCATGGAGATGATGATGGGTGGACTAAGAAGGGAAGAAGACATCCTGGGCAAAATCTGCAAAACTCAGCAGCGAATGGATCGATCTCACCTAAGTAGCTTTCACTCGGAATCTCTGTGGGGAACAAAGGCTTAATTTTCTTAGCAATTTTCTCAGTGATAATTATATCTGTCTTATCTTTGTATGCATTTTCCTTTTAATCTTCTGTCTTCCTTCACTAGACTTTAAGTTCCAAGAGGTCAGGAACATATTTGTTTTGCTTCCTTTGGTTTATCCAGTGTCTGATTTAGGGACTGGCACACAGACCAGGCACTCAAGAAATGTCTGTCTGTTTGTTTTCAGCCCACAGACTGACTGAAGGAGTGAACAGATTTTTTAGGTATTCTTTCACTTCAGTCCCTCCTTCCTCCTCCTCATAAGGGAAATATGGAGGAGCAAAGTGCAGAAGGTATTATGCATACCTGTTATCTACTCTGACTTTAAGATGAACTGTAACTCCAGCAGGCTTTGTAATCAGCATACGCTTGAACAGACGCCAGGAAATATCCTGAAGTCAGCAGAAGGCTGCTGCCCATCCCAGCAGTCCTCACAAAGGCACTGCACTTCTGTCGGTATTAGAGCAGGTAACCTGACTCCATTCATGAACTCACAGTCCCCCAAAAGCACACGAGGTCTCAATGGCAGCTCTGGGCAAGCTTCGGAAGGGAGATTTTCACACGCTCCTTAAGCTCCTGGGCCACTACAGCCCTTCTACGATTACACTCGTCAGGCATTGCTGCTGTGTGTGACAGAGTAACACGAGAGCTGGTGCATGGCATGACTTGCTATATTTAGGGGAGAGGAAATGGGCCATACTGAGGAAGGTCACAAGGAGTTTGTTCAGAGAAATGAAGGCACCGCATGTGTATCTGTATGTACAGGGGGTGCAGGACAGCACAGTGCTTCGGGTCTGGGGCTCTGGAGTCAGGCTGCCCAGGATCAACTCCCAGCTCTAGCCTTACTAGCTCTGTGACCTGCGGCAAGTCAATTATTCTCAGCCTTAATTTTCTCATCTGTAAAATGGAAGAAAAATACCTTCTTTACAGAGTTGTATATGATTTAAATGAGAAAATATGCACTAAAAGTCTAGCACGTTCTCTAGCACGTAAGTGCTTGATAAATGTTTGCTTAAAAAAAGCAGAGTAACCAGGAAATTGGTTTGGATTCAGAAAACCTGGGTATTGAATGGAATTCCCAAAGATATTTCTATACAGTATGTTTCTTTACAGTTGTTTTTTCATTTTTTCTTTTCATAATGGTTAATAACTCAAAGTATGATTTTTAACTTACCAAGCAAATGCCATCATCAACTAGGTTATCAGCACTAGGGAGAGGTAAATAACTATATTCATACCCATTATACAGTTAAGAAAGAAACCAAATGAAGAAAGGTGAATGACAGATTAAGAAAAATCTTGTTAGAACAAGGACAAGGAGATGTAACTCCTAGTTTATGAAAAAATGAACAGACTGAATACACCAAAGTGATGAAAAGTATTATTTCATTGTGTCTGGTTAAAGATATAGGTACTCCACAGTACAATCTTCCAACAAAATTGAGATGGGCCAGACCTGAATAACTCCCTAGACCGCAGAATCTCAGTCTTCACCGGGGGAAAAACCCTGCACTTGTAAGTGCCTGTAAAAACGTCAGTGGCACTGTGCCCTCAGCACACATTTTTCATGGAAGACAGTGAGTGTATTTCTGGTTCTGAGTCCTCTTTATTCCTCCTTTCCTGCTCCTCTGCCTCTTCATTTTCCATTTCCTCTTCCCTCCCTTTCCCTCCCCCTCCCCCCACATACCAATCAGAGTTTAACACCTTGGCCCCTGGACTATCATTAAACGTTAGTCTCTCCTACTGGTATGAAAAATCTGCCTTCTGAGAACTCCCTGAAGTGCTTCCTAGTGTCTGATACTACCCATCTCTTAGTGCTCATGCCAGGGATTTCTGAACTGCCTAGGATGGCCCCAAGCTATCACTAGAAGCCATGCCTAGTTCAGATGCTGCTATGAAATGTCTTCGTGTGTTTTCAAGGGATTAGGGTCCTGGATGAAATCCTGCCAGTAAAAGGAATAACAGTAGAATTCTTCCTCTCAAGCTAAAGAAGGACTTCAGCTGGGACCCGAGATGGATAAAGTATTGTGTTACTCTGAAGAGAACAAATTAATCTTCCCTGACTGGTGGGAGGGATTCTGCCAAAGGAACAGCTAACGGGAAAACCAGTCCCTACTCTGTGATGACACAGTAAATAACCAGGCAACATTACTACTGAAGTGCTGACCTAACTCATAAATTGCACCCAGCCTCTGGGGAGCAATTTCTGCTGATTTGCTGCTTGTGCGTTTAAAACAAACAAACAAAAAGGGAAGAGGAGCGGACAGGCATTGACAGTCCTGTGGGTAAACACACTGAGAGTAACACTGGTCTTTCCCTCCAGACTTTCAAAAGACTTTATAATGGTTAGTGCCCAGACACAGGCTGAATCTGGCCCAAGCAATTTTTAATTTTATGCTAAATCTGCTGCACACTATCATTTAGTTTCCTAATAAGTTCCATTGCACCTGGGAATCTCTTGATTTGGGGCTAAAAAGTCCTCCTGTGTATGTTTGTCCTTTTTTTAACAAGAATTCAGTGAGGTGGAAGAAACGCAGAATTCTGTTGTTCATTGGAATGTAGAGGGTTCTTTTAGTTTAAAACTTAAAAATAGAACCTTGAAATATTTGGATTGTTATGTGCTCAGTAACATAGGATCTAGCTAAATCTCAGCGTCCTGAACTGTAACATATAATGAGGACGAACATCTCCTCTGCTTTGCCAAGGAAACCTAAGAGGTGACTCCCAAGAAAGGCCATAAAGATCCTACCCCTAACTCTGACACACCCTTAGAAACACACGGAGCTGCAGAAAAAGCTACGGAAAAGCCACTCACCCTCTGCATCTTCTGGCCGAGTGAGGTCGATGACACCTGGGCCCAGCTTTCCATCTTCACTTGACTTTCCTGTTAACTGGGGCCCCAGATTCTCAAAGCGTGTTCTTTCCTAGAGGAAAGAATAATCAAAGGCTTATTCTAGCTTCCAGAGCAGCCACTTTTTCCTTCCAGTTTCTATCTTGCTTAATGGATAAGATTTGAATTTATAAACATTATTTCTGACCAACTTGGGCTCAGAAAATCTTTTGCTAAAGCCTGTTTGTGGCATTGAGAGGGCCAACAGCACCTAAACTGTAGTACCTGTGAGGAAAGAAAATTTGCGACAGGAAACCTGCCAGGGCTGTACTGCACATCTTCTCCCTGCTGGATTTGCTCCAGTAATCTAAAAGGAATGCAATCGAGAAAGTACAAAACTTGAAAGGGCAGTTTCCATTAAAATATACTATTATTTAATAGGAGAGGAAATTTCCCATTGAGAGATCAAACTTTGCATTGGTACTCCTGGAAAAATACGAATCAGAATTTTAGGCAAGAAGATTTCAAAAACAAACATCTCAAAGCAGGCAGACTCCACGATGCCATTGATACTATTAGTTTGCCTAGGAATTTCAACTGTAACTTCCTGGGAAGTGAAACTGACGGAGGACATCATTCCTAGAAATACTTCTGCCGCTATAGTAGGGAAACCCAAAGATGTTTTACTTGTTAGCCTGTCCTTCTAGGAGCAGGAGTCTGAAACATCACAATGAACTCTCCCTCTGCAGCTCTCTGGATCAGTAGCAGAGGGCTCACTGACCATCATTAACATGGTGTTCTTGTCTGCAGAAGCACAGCAGTGTGTGCCCCTTCTCTCCTCCTTGCTACTCTCCAGATTCAACTTGGCTTTGTGTTGTGCTTATGAATGAATGAGACCTTGTTGTTCATTACTATGAAACAATATTAAACGTCATGTCAGCTTGAATTTACAGACATGAAATAGCAGCTTCCAGCTCCGGGAATGGTTTCTGCATGTTATACTTAATGCATTATGCAGCAGTAGAGTGCTGATTGCTGTTCAGTCTATTGTTCAATGACCTAGTTCTGTACTGAGCATGTTCGGCATTAGATGGAAACACTCTGAGCGTTCTCTTCTGTAAGATGTTTAGAAACTTGGAAATATTCTTAAAGAGCAAACATACAATTACTTGATAGAGGCTGTGTCTCATTTGTACAGTCTCACTACATTTGTGCTTTCTAATATGATTATTTTTGAATATCATTATATTTCTATAATTAATTCCCATCAGTCAAATTGTGCAGGAAGTCTTCCAGTTCCCCTTCATCATAGAATACGTTGAAATCTGTGTTGGAAGAAAACACAGCATAAACCTTGCTTTAATCTAGCATGATTTCTATGAAAGATCTGCAACAAAATTATAATCATGAATTTCCCCCACCGGGTAATACTAACTAGTTACAGTAGCGGTATGTGGGGAAACTTCTGAAATACGATACTTATAAAAAAACAGAATGAAAATAAAAAGCAAATTAGGTACGGTTCCCCAATATCTCCTTATATTAAAATACTGCTGCACGAGAACAAATTGACCCAGATGCAGGCCACGACAAAAAGCAACCACAAGCCATGTGGGAGTTTCACACATTGCGGGGGGACGGGCGGACAGCTGCTTTTAATCAGCCAATTTCTATTTTTGAGTAGCACTTTCGGTTGTCATGATGTAAAGAAAAAGAATTAAAGTGAAGATGAGTAGTACCAGGGAAAGCAAAATATTCAACCTTTGTTTTACCACATTGTTTCGCATTTCAAATATTTGCGTGTGAATGCTTTCCCTATGTTAAATGCAAAAGGAGTTTTGATGTGACACCTGCAATCTTCTTGGAAGAACAACCTTTAGCTGTATTTTCATGGGGGGAAAAACAACTTTCTCTGAAAATCAACAGACCGTGCTACCTATCAATATGCATATTTAAAGTATCTTTCTAGTCATTCATTCTCTTTGATTTTACCGGAAAATATTCTCAGTAAAAAAAAATAAAGTTCCTGAAAGAATATCAATATTTTGACAAGGAAGGAGAAGAGGGAAAATTACATGCCATGGTTTGTAAAATCCTAAGACAACAAAGCTTACATGATGATAATATCTTTTCTTTTATAAAAAATGAAGTGCACTCACAATTCAGTAGTATCAGCTTGTTTTTAATCATAACAAAAAACATTCAGAACATTCAACAACACATTCACAGTGTCTTTGAAGTCATACATTTTTCTGACTTCATTGAAAAAAAAATTCTCTGCAGAGATACTTTCCTTATAAAACATCAATATTTTGACAGAGTAGAAGTGAAGGAAGAATATCCCATGAAACACTTGTTAAATAGGCAGAAAATAAATCAATGATAAAAATTGTTTTGGGCAGTGGGCTGCATTTTATATTTGGTAATATTAAGCACTTGTGTTTGAGATTAAAGAAGGGCCCTGCAAAGCCATGCCCTTTCATATAAATTTCTACCTAGTCTCCCAGAAGATTTCCTTCTTTTCTTCAAAGAATAGCTCAGAATATTTATTTGCCAGCCACATAACCATAAGATAAGAGAGCCTGATGTCTACAAGTTAGCTCTGGGCAGCTGAGCTAAGCAAAGATTTTACCAGTGAGGTTGAACATGAGTCTAGTAAATACAGGATGTGGACATGGGCACAGAAAGAAGTTCAAAGATACTTCAGTTCCAAGAGGTCTCAACTTTTGGCCATTAAGTTCCAATGGGTATGCCCCTATATGGAACAAATACAGGCTGTGGGCAGCAAGCTCGTAATCTAAGTTTTCCATGCACTTGAACTAGCTCTCACAACATACACAGTTCCCAAGTAGATATTTTGGAGATCACCTCAAAGCTAATTTAATCTCAACGCCCCCCACGCGGGAAAAATCCCCAACCTTCATGATGACAGTGAAATGTACATTTTACATGCAGCGATGTGATCAGACACTTACTTATGCATTGTCAGTCACAAACATGCAGGCAACATAAAAGTTATTGAAAAAAATTAAAGTCAGCTCTGCTGTGTTGTAGGATTGTTGGCTCTCTAAGTGCTTTGAAATTATGATGTATGAGGTAGATGTTGCATATTAAATAAAGATATTTAAATGATAAAGCCCCCTTTAGTGAGAGCTGATGAATGTTAAATGTTACAAGCCACAAGACGGTAGCATCCATCATCTTCACATATTATCAGAGTCAATGACGGGGCAGCCGCACTGATGACAGATAGACTGCTGCATTATTATCCCTTATTTCCAGAGTCACTGAACAAACCATTCAATTCCTCAGGCATTATTTTTAACTTTGCATTAAATTAGCAACTTTTCCCTTCCTACCATGGCAAGATTGATCAAGTCTGTCTTTGCATCGATGGAGAGACAGAATGAATTTGAGGTAACTAAAAAAAAAAAAAAAAAACAGAGGTTTGTTTTCATCTAGGAAAAAAAAATCAACTTCCTCTTACTGGCAACAAATGTAAAATTGTGATATGGGGAAAGAACAGCAATGAAACAGTAAGCACACAATAATGGCTTTTCTTTGCACTTAGATAAAAGCTGAATTTTTGATGTGCACAGTATATTTTAATAAAATTTTATATACTATGTTTTATACACTTATTGGCTATTCCATAATAATGTGTGTGCTAACAGTAAAATTGCTCTTAAATTTATGTGTGTTATTTATACGTTCCCACGTAACAATGCTTTTTGTTGTAAAAAATATTCTGTTTATTAATGTAACTTTACAACCACTGCATCCAAGATCCGTGGTAAATTAATGACATTTTTATTATTTTATAGTGTCATTAAATTTTTACTGATCACTCCATCAAACAGAGGCAGTAAAGGCCATAATGTAAACTGGGACACTTAGATCAGGCAGCAGGAAGACATTCCATATAGTCTGAAGAAAACTGCTAGCAATAAATGATATTTATACCATCTTTAAGCATGTGAGAATACTTGGATAAGTTTGGCAAAACTGTTTCAGTAGTAGAGTGGATTGTGTACTTAAATAACAGTTTGCTAGCCAGAGAGACAAGCCTTTTTCAGACCATATGCGAGATGACTGATTACAGCCATCTCCCGAAAAACAACATGAGAAAACTAACGATGTGCGGGGCACCCTCCCTCTGGATTCTCAAGACTGACCAACCTACACCACACCTCAAATGATTTCAGCATGGTCCTCTTTCCCACAAACCAAAGTGGAAAACTGTACATGCTGAGAGAGGCTTTTTGTTTGTTGCCTTACAAACAAATACATTTCATTTGACAGGCCGACACGGCTGGACAATGATGTGATGTATTTTATTTCAATGGTCTAAATGAGAGGCACTTTACCAACCTGTATTCAAAGCTCATTTCTAAAGAATGTCTGAATACAAGGTCATTCGTAGCAGCCACAGAACACACATCTAAGAGGCCATTACTTATATGGCAGTTAAAATGGGTAAAAAATAATTATCTCATGTTATTTTCACATGTAAGATGCATCATAATCAGCAGATTCTACAATGGCTTTCAAATATTCTGTTCATAGAATATTTGTATATATTTTTATATGAATATTTTATAGTATCTTATACAAATGCATACATATTATATACATTATACTTCAGCATATAGAAGATAGCAAATAGGAAATTCTATGCTCATGTAATTACAAATTTAGAACCACCCATCTTCTATGTGGTATGAATCTTTTTTTAAGCAAATAAGAATTCTGCTGTTATATCCTAAAATACATATTTAAATACTAAAGACAAAAACATTTCAAATTTGCAATAATAAGAAATTTTGCAGGGAAAGTTAATACTGCAGTGCCACCAGTCATGTTTTTGTGAATTCCTGAAGCAGTTTTCTAAGAGAAATAACACAAACATGCATTATGAATAGAAATTCTCTAAGGCTATCACAATATTCTGAGATATCATCTATCCTCAAAGTTAGCTGCTAAGTTGTCGAGTACAAAAGAAGTCCTTTCATCCCAGCTCTAAGCGTTTGCATCTTTCCAATCCAGGAAAACCTCTTCCTGAAAGTAATGACTTCCCTGCAAAAGCAGCTATCCCTTTACACAACTTCCATTCCCGTCCTCTGTTTACATCAATACCAACTGGTCAGTAAAGAGAGGTCCTCACCCCTCTATGACCAGTAAATCTTCCCAGCTTGCTAAATCTTCTCCTATAGAGCCTCCTGCACCGATCCCTGTCCCCCATGGCCTCGTGCCATCACTGACCACACCAGCACAGGCCTGCACTCCCAGGTAGATCCCTGCCGCACCTCGGCTCTGGTCTGCCTGATCCTGGACGCTGCCCTCCCTGACCATCTCCTCTCACTCCTCAGAAGGTTCTACTTCATGGCTTTGATTTAAAATCTTCCATGGCTTCTTTTTTTCTGTTGCATTTCACCCAAACTCCTCTACCTGGTTTTCAAGGTCCTTCATACCCTGCTCCCCACACATCTTTTTAAACTCAGTTTCCTACAACTCTCATCAAATGCATCCTTTGTTCTTGGTGGACAGTAACTGGCCTTCTCATGACAATAACAGGATCGGGCCTGCTTCCTCTCCCTCATGCCTGCTAGGATGATGCTGCCTTCTTGCTGCTTCCTTGCCAAGTCCTATGCATACTGAAAAGCCCAAGCTGTCGGTGAACTCTACAGCCTCTTTGACCTATCTGCTCTCTGGTATATATAAATTTTTAGCCTTCCCTCTATAATTAGCCCCTAGTTACATACTATGTTAAAGACTTGAACTTTTGACTCATGTGCACCACCAAGTTTCCCTCAACAAAATCCAAAGAGTTTTCAAGCCAGGATTGTGCCTTGCCCCTTTTCTATCTAGGTCACACTGCATTTAGCATTAGTGTCCATAAATTCTCACAGGTCTTTTACAAGCCCACCTCACTGATTTACTCACATAAATCAAAGTGAGTACAAAAGGAACACGAACTACTAATTTTCTAACATTTCAAGTTTGTGAAAAAGATGTTTAGACTCAACACACCACACTGTATTGATGATGTTTCTTTGAGTAATAGTAATCAAAACAAGGAAATCCAGAAAAATACCATAAATAATTTGTAAAAGAGGGAAATGAGTCATTTTAGAAGAGTGCAATTTAACTATATAACAAAATGAAGAAGAGGGTCTTGAGTCTGACTTGGAATTTCTTTAGCTTAACACTTGCATCTTGGCAGAGTCTGCAAAACATGGGCAAAAAGAGGACAATACCCACCACAAGTGCTTAGCTTAAAAAGCAGTACACATTTAAAAATAAATTTTTTTTTGCGTTTGTTTGTTTTTAAATAGGACAATGCTAAGTATAATGTTGAGAGAGAGTCTGTACCTTACTCTGAAAGACTTGGTCTAATTCCTGGCTCTGGACATATCTTGGCCATGATATGATTCTCAAGAAATAACTACTTAAGCATACATGTGGTTTCCTTTTAAAGAACTTAACAAGCTATCACTTTATTAGCCCTTATTTTACATCCTTTATTATAAATTTAGTATTTAATGAAGGATCAAAAATGTAAGCTTTACACTGGAAAGTAACCACATGTACTTTTTAAAAGGTGATGCTTTTTTTGGAAGGAGTTATTTTGGAGGCACTGGAATTTACTTTCATAGTGATATTTTGATGGTCCCAGAGTCAGTCATCATGATGCAAAAGACTCCAGCTAGGAGGAATGAGGTAATGAACCCCATTGTTAAATACCTAACTTTTAACACACTCTTAACACCAAAACTGTGCTAGGACTCATGAATCACTGAAGTCCTAAGTTTTCCAACTGTGTTTGCCTCTACAGCACAAATACATGTATTAGAGTGGAGGTAGGAAAGGGTGCCATTTACTGATCATATACTATGTGAAAGGCTCTTTCCAATGAGTGTTTCCTTTAACCCTCACACTAACACCTACAAGGAAACATATTACTATTGCTATCAGTTTTATAAGAGAAGAAAGTAAGTCTCAAAAAGAACTTTTTATATTTAAGTCACTTAACTAAAATTGAGACTGGTATTTGTGCTAAGGTGAATTTATAATCATAACTCAACAGCATAATTTCCACGTGATCTCTCTGAGCCTGTTTCCTCATTTGTAAAATGGAATAGGAAATTCTCATGCCACAGGGTTGTGATAATTAAATAAGAGATTGTATGTATGAGTGCTCTGCAAAAATAAAGCAGCTCACAAAATGTCCACTTCTGTTAAAGATGTTATTTAGTGTTTGCTAAATGTTTCAAAGCTAAATACTAATGAAGATAGTGCCCTGATCTAAAGGCCAACATCCAATCTCCTGTATCAACAGCACAACTATATAACCAAAGATGCTTTCCTTTTTTCTTGGCTGCTGAGCATCTCAGACCTAAATTTAAACTCGACCTAAGTTAACGATGTAGTACCTGGATCTTGTTTTCCTCCACTTATAAGCCCTCAGATACTCTCCACCATCTGCATAAGGACAACGAAACTTCTCTGTACAGCTTGTACAACCTTATCTGAGCTGGCTTTACTGACGGATGACATCATAATTAGTCCATTCTAGGCCTAATTAAAGCATCTCTCCTGGACAAAATCCTTTGTAGACTGCCCTCCACCAGCTCCAGGCAGAAAGTGTCACCTCCTCTTTTGTTTCACCACTACACCATGTTTGTAGCAAAATGCATTATAATTATTGGTTTATATGTCTGTTTACACATCTCCCCAATTTACCCCTTAAGGTGTGGTGTCCATATCTTTGTATCTTTATATTATCAGTGTCTCTCACAATGTTGGCACATACTAGGCACTTTGGTTGCCAAATCCCGATAATGCTGTTAAAATTATTTCCTTCTCTTTTTTTAATCTTAATTTTAATTTAAAATTTAACTAATTTTAATTTAAAATTTAATTTAATTTAATTTTCAGCTCTTTTTTGAAAACAAGGAGATACAGATAATTAAAAGGTAGATAAACACAAGGGAAGATATGTAAATTGATTGAACTGTAAGAGTGATCTGGTCAGGGTCGGCTTAGTGCTGAAATATAGGAAGTCTGCCTAGCTATTATTATTCAAAAGGGCTCTACAAAAATCTTCCCTAAAAGCTCAACCACCACCACCTTCAAATAGTCTTCTTACACACTTTTACATTGCTGAGCGATCCATTATTAGTAATTAATTCTTGGAATTAATTAGTAATGCTAATATTTTATGATAGGACAATAGAATAAAATGTTAAACAAAATCAATATTAATTTCAGTTTAATTCCTCTAGAGAAACAAGGAACAGATAGGGAAGATAATCCAGATGAAACTACATGAACAGAGACATAAGAATTTGGTCAAGAGAGTCTGCAATCCCAAAGAAAATAATTTCAAAGAGTTTGGGAATAGCCAGATTAAGCAAAGATGGCTGTTAAGGGCTGAACTGTGTCCTCCTAAAATTCATATGTTGAAGCCCTAACCTCTAGTACCTCAGAATGCGACCATGTTTGGAGACAGGGCCTCTAAAGAGGTGATTACATTAAAATGGGGCCATTAGGGTGGGCCCTAATCCACTCTGACAAGCGTCCTGATGAAGGGAGTGGATCACGACATACAGAGGCACATCAGAGATGTGTGCTGGCTGCGTGAAGACCACGTGAGGACACAGCAAGAAGGTGGCATCTTCAAGCAAAGGAAAGAGACCTCAGGGTAAACCAATTCTTCCAGCACCCTGGTACTGGACTCCTAGCCTCCAGAATTGTGAAAAAAAGTTTCTGTGGTTTAAGCCACCTGGTCTGTGGTATTTTGTTACGGAAATACAATGGCAACTTCTGCCTCTTACGTCATAAAAGGCTCTTTTTGTTTTTTATTGTAGTATAGTCAGTTTACAATGCTAAGTGAGTTCATAAAAGGCTCTTGTCACTGGCCAAAAAATATCAAATAATAAGGCAACGAATTTTAGATATGAGGTCCTACTAGCCTCAGAAACAATTCTGTGGAAGTTTTTGCCAATAGGATCTAGAAGTGATTCTATCTATTGACAACCATAGCTAGTGAGCTAGGATTCTTCAAAAGAGAAGGTTCTCCCTTACAGGGAAGAAAGACTTGTAAGGAGTAGGCAAAAGTTTTCAAAATTCCAGAAATACATACTTGAGGCAAGTCATAGAATCAAAGACTGACATAAGCTGTTCAGATCACCTTGCAGGAGGCTGATACAAACCACTGGACCATAAGTTCTTTGGGGGAGGGAAAGCGTCTCAGTCCTCTCTACCTCTGACTAGGACTGTATCCTGTAAGCACAGAAGCATGCAGCATAAGCCTGCTGAAAGGAACTAATGTCTGCAGAACTTCTCGTGGATATGTTTTATGAAGCTTTCAGAAACATTCCCAAATGATGTATGACAAGTTTCCCTCAGGATCTGAAGAGTACACCAAACTAAGCAAGTCCTCTCTCCACACCCCTGGCAAGGACAGCATCCTGTATATCTCCTGTAACATATGCTTAGGCTCTTGTCATTGATCATCAAATGATAAATGATAAAGTAGCATTAACTCTGAAGATATGAGACCTTTTCAGGCTTGGGAGCCACTGAGTTAAATTAGTTTCATCAGGATTATAGTGCTTACTGAACCCCTTTAACCAAATGCTTTCTGTCTCATTCATATGGTTCTAATATGGTTTTACCCAATTTCAAGGTTATTTATAAGTTTGCAACTCCCAAGTAGAGTTATAAAGTGTTTAGATTTAAGCAAATCCAGTTGTGTGGCAGCCCAACTCCTATTTCTATGTGGTTTCCAACTTTTTATTCCTGGACAGAGGCATGATGCATATTTGTTCCTGAATATTCTCTGATTAACTATTTGTTTCAGTAACAAGTTCACAAAAAGTTCCATTGTAAAATTATATGAACTCCCATTAAAACTGAATATATGATTTAAAAACTGGAGAATTTTATCTCCACTTAAACCACTAGCAAGACTTTATTATTCTAACATTTATCAAATGAACAGAGAATATCACAATAAAATTAATGGCCAGCTAAGCAAATGTCTTCGTCTAAAAAATTATCTTAGGAATTCTACTTGTTCAAATCTAGGTACTTGATTTCAGATACCTACTTAATTTACAATGTATACTTTTTAATATTATTTGTGGAAACATAGGTGCAGTTTATTCAAGTAAAAGACATCTAAGCTATATAAACCAAGAATAAATATTTTCTTCAAGAATACAGCTTCTATTTCAATTCTAGCTGGCAAACTGATAAATTTGAAGATTTTTTTATCAGAAACATAAACACAAAAATATGGAAAAATGTAAGGTATTACCACCATGTATTTGTTTTAATTTATGAAATATATAAATATACCACATCTCCTAAGAGATTTTCCTGTAATTTTAAAAAATATGTGTGCCACAAAAATAACATGTATCTTAAAAGGAAAAATAAGGGGCATGAGAAAGCTTTAGTGCTGGATGGAAATGTAAAGGTCTCTTCCTTCAGAGAGAACAAGAGACCAAAGAAGTAGGATGCCTACCCCAAGTCCCACAGCTGGCCAGCAACAGATCCGGATCACACCACTTAGCCCACATGCTCTCAGACTCCTGCTCCTTCCACCCAACTGTCTGAACCACATGAGCTCTTTACAAACCATGCTAGTTCCCGATTACTTCACCTGTAAAATGAGAGAGCTGAACTAACTTATCTCTATGGTTTCTTACAGCTCTGAAATCTTATAATACTATGATATTCAACTTTTTCACTCCTGAGAACTACACTGCAGCACACATTAGTAAAATCACTTTGCCATGTCACAAAAATTTTTTGAGCAATTATTCATATTCTCAAGGAAATCACTCAAAGATAATTCACTTGTCAAATAAGCCTACCAAACCACGGTCACACTTAGCCAGAAAGCATTTATTTGCTACTTCTGAAATTCCATCTCCACCAAAGGCAAAAGTCACAGAAGGGAAGGGACACAAAGAAAGGGAAAGGCAAAGGAAGGAGGCAAGTAAAATCAAGGGAAAACATTTTCATCTAAACTTGGCACAAGTGTGTCCCTAATTTGATACTCACTATGGTGGCACTAGCACAGAATACAACCATTTTTGTTTGAAAGCAAAATAACATAAATACAAAGACTGCTAGTAAGAAGAGGGCCTCTCTTCAGAAAAACACTAACTCCTTGATGTCAAGATTTTGCATATTCTATTGTTATCCTTCTCTAAGAAACAGAAAGTACTAATAAAGTCATGTGAAGTCACAAATGACTTTTTAAGGAATAAAAATAAAAATAAGCCAAGACTACATCTGATTATTTGTGAATGAAGCTTTCATCAAGATTAAGTAAAATTAAAATTTGGAAACTATGTTTCATTTCACAAAAATTAAAATATCATTTTAAAATTGGAATTTTTAAAATGAGTTTAAAAGAAGAAAATATTTAGGACCCTATTCAAAATAGTACTCCAACATGGCAACATTACAAAGGACAAAAGATAGTGTCCAACTGTGGTGATATGTGTTAATTGTATGGTTTTCCAAAGATGTGGGAGAACTGATATCAATTACAGTATAATTACCATTACTTCCAACAGAGTTAACATGTAGTTACCACAAAATAACATACAATTAACTGGTGTCACACTGCACACCAGACTAAATAAGATACAAATTAAAAATTCCCAAATGTAGCCATAATACTCTTCTATCCCTTAAAGAAATAAAACAATATCTTTTCTCTGATAATGTCACAGCCTTTTTCAAGAATTGGTATAAATATTTCAAAGAGGAAGAAACCAAGACATATAAGTTAGAATCATTTTTAGCAATCAATGAAAAACTGCACAGGGAGAGAGGTAGCAACAAAAATTTCATTACCTAAAGCTGTTGTCAATGAAATTAGAATTTTCCTCATGTTCTTTCAGTTCCTGAAAATTAGGGAGCTCTATTTTAAAACCAAATTCAAGAATGTTCTTAGTTTTTACTGATACCTAACATTTTTTAAGTTACTTATCAAACACCAAAAAACAGCCTGCTTTAGCCGTGCTAGAGAGGGATGCAGAAATGAGTGAGGCTCAGTCTAAGAAGGGAGCTTACACAGAATTTTCAGCTATTTGCTACGTGAAGTGGTAAATCACATCTCACATCATGTCTCTTATCAGGAGGTGAACCGAAGGGACAAAGAATGCTGCAGTTTAGTTTGAAGAAGTAAAATTCCTCCTTGGAATGTCTCAAGTCAGCAACAATAACACAGGATGCCTCCACATGCTGCGTTTGAGAGGGGCACGTGTGGGAACACGTACATGCCAAATGCTCATCTAGGTTTAATTAGAAGAGAACTGAAAAAGGCAGGGTGTAAGGCTGTGAAGTTGATGAGAGGACAAAGGGAAAGTAGCTGTATTGAAAATACAGCTACAGTGTATCTGCTATATCCGTTTCAAACATCTGGGCTTCCAATTATTTATTGAACTCATGTGTAAGAGTTATTTGGGAATACTGCAAGCGGTTATAGAACAGGATCATGCAAACCGCTTTGTAAAATACTTGCAGGATCGAACTCTTGCTAACGTGTTGAACAAAGAGGTGAAAACTGCTATGAGATTATTATCTTTTATTAAATGTGTGAAAACCATGAATAGGTTAATATGCTAAGAATAAATTTTGTACGCAGCGTGCAATTAATATAGCAGGCAATATTTTATTAGAAATCTATGTTTTGCATATTTTTGAAAATTTATGTAATTTCCTGTATCTGACTTTTTTGTATCTAAATGCTTACTTGAGATTAAATGAGGCCAGACACATTTGTAAAAAACTGCACATCTTGTCTGAAGATGACATAAGCATATGCGTAGACCCACAAAGCTTTCAGGGCAGTTTGTCCCCTGTGTAGTCAATATTTTCCCTTTTTCTCTGAACGTGGAGCTCAGAAATAGACATATTATTCTTGCACCCAGTTCCATGTTTTACTCTACTGAATTCATGACCCTTTTGTTAGGCTCCGAGGGAAACCACACTGGTTAGGAAGGATGACAACAGAACAATGATGGGTACACTCATTATGCCATGTTATTTCTTCCTGTTCCCACATCACTGCTGCATTCCTCTGATTATTGCAGCCTCAAAAAATGTGCTGATCACTGTGTGTGTTAGGCGACACCGCCAACCCCGAGAAGCTAATATCCCAGACAGAGCACATTATGCATGTGATGTAAATGAGGTATGTGCTTGCTACATACAGGCCGTTTGTCATCAGAGAGCCGGCAAGCAGGGAGGGCGGGAGAGGGGCTTATTATTCCTTTCCACCGTGTCCACAAACAGAAGAAAAACCACCTCCTCTTCGCAAACTGACCTTAGTTGGCACGAACGTAAGAGATATTCCATTTAAGATATATTTGGGGTAGCACTTTTTATTTGTTGTTATACTAGGGAAAAAAAGGTTATCTCCACATTCAGAAATTAGACACTGCAATACAGTGCATTATAGTTCCTAATAGTGACAGCAAAGGCTGAACTAACTTTATTTCTCAAAAACTCAGAGATCTATCTTTAGCTTTTTGTTTAAAGAACAAGATAATAACAGTATTGGAGCTGAATTTACGATTTAGTTAATAAATGAGAACTCAGTCTTATAATTCAAATTTGGGAATTAAATAGAAAGATATTTTAAAATTTGGAATCTGATTTCCTGGTCTAAAAGCAAGAGCTTCAGTGTAATTTAAATAGTCTTTCCTGCAGAATGATAGATGGTGCTTTGACCACAGTTAAATTTTTCTAAACGAAATGAAAGCGACACCTCCGAGGGCTCTCTTACTGGACCGTCAATAAACAAGCACACACTTATTCCTAACGCTGAGGGGCTGCACTCCCTGTTCCTTTTCATCAGCTGCCTAGACAAGGACAAACCTGAAGAATTAACCAGGACACGATACAAGGCAGAGGGATTGTTCACTCAATCCCAAAGGTTGTCTAAAGACTGTTAACTACAATGGATTTGCACAGTCTCAAGGAAGAAAACAGTTCCTCATAAAAGAAATAACTTCCCATGCGAACATCATAGTTAGCAGAGTTCTTAGATCTCTGTAGAATTTTTAGTGGTACTTTCAGACTACTTAGCAACAAGGAAAGATCATGAGCATGACAATTACACAAGGTACAAAGTTTTAAGATTTTCTCTTTTATTGAACTCTACTGCATTTTTTTTGGCACAAAGGAGAGCTCAATCTAAAAACAAAACTAAATCTTTTTACTGATTACGTAAAATATATTCGTATTTATGATTAACATTTTAGTTTTCCATAGCTGAAGTGACCAAAAAAATAGTAAGTAAAAAAAAAACAAGACAAAACTGCTGATAGGTTGGCCAGCCTTCTTGGCTGCATCAGGACTAGTATATTAAAATGTGTAATTTATATAAGGCTTCAAGTTATGTGTTGTGTTTTCTTTTTGGTAATATGATACGAAGCTCTAGATTATTAGATTGCTCAGACCAAATAAACAAGTCTTAACATAAATAAAATCTATTTAGATACTGTTTGGTTTAATATTAGTTTTCCCTTGAAGACCAGTTAATGTATTTATAGCACTCATCCTTATACTTCAAGTTGCTTTAAAATTCATTGTCCATCATTCTAAACAATCATATTTTTCCTTCCGATAAACTGATTTGACTGCAAACTTCATTCTTTAGTATAGTCTCTACTTGAAGATAAATAAGTATTAAATATTCCTTCAAATATCACATCTAGACAATTTTTATCTCGTTAAGTTGCCTTTTAAAATTCTACATTTACAGAAATGATTCTGAAAAACTGATCTGTACAAACCAGGTGAAATTCGTTAACTCACGCAGCCTGTCATGATCTTGCTGTACCACGCTGGTGAGTAAATCCACCTACATTTAGCTAATTCTTAGTCCTCAGCTAATTCTTTCAGAAAAAAATAAATGCTTCCTATAAACTCCAGAGATGTTTGGTACAACAGACCTGATTTACTTCAAATAGACTTCGTTTCCTTTCTACATCCTCTCCTTCCCACCACCACCCACAAAGAAGATAAACAAAAAATTGTTTTATTTATGGAATAAAAGTGATGACACGCTACTTATTTATGCTATCAGCCTAAGGCAGCTTTGAGTCTAACCTATTCCAGTAAAACAGGAGACAGAAGGCACACAGCTTAAAACTTCCCTTCGAAGTGGAAATCACTGAGTTAGTTACCCTGCTCCTCACACAATAAACACGGCCCACACTCAGCCTTGGTGACCACCAGCATCTTATAAACTGTAAAGTCCTTTTACACACTTATCCCATTTGTGAGGTATGATCATCCTAATTTTACAGAATATACTGAGGCTCAGTACGAGAGACTTCCCAGGGACCGCACAGATGAGTCAGAGGTAGGCCTAAAAGGAAGATCTTCAGATTTAAAACCCAAGCTGAACGTTGATTACTCTTTTGCACAGCTTAACTTATGAGACTTGACTCATTTCTAGGTACAGGTCATGAAATTAGGAAGATCAGGATCTAAGTTGGCTTCCAAAGCCTTGTAAAACTATTTTATACATTTAGCTTTCTGGAGCTATTCAGTTCTAAGACTTTATTGCATTGTCACTTTAATAAATAAAATCAGCATTCGATTCTGAATAAATTTGTATTGGTTGTCTGTCAGCCTCCCGAGGCTATGCCACCTCCTTCATGTATGGTCAGTTCTTAGGCAGAGTTGTAGAGGCCCTATCCTTGGAGATGCACGCTCAGGATCTCTTGTTATCCCGGGAGGAGGCTAGGAAGATGCAGGTGTTACACACCAGAGCCCTGCCATGGAAGAATGCAGAGACAGCAGGTGCCCCTGGAACTACAGGAACTTGGAGAAAAATCTTCATTGGTGGTCAGAGACTGCGCCCTAACTGCAGTAGGCTGCAAGACTGCAGTAAAAATGAAAGGCAAGAAGTGAAAAAAGGAGGGAAGAAAGAAGGGAAAGAGGGGAGGGCAAGGAGGAAGAAGAGGGAGGGAATCAGGCAGTGGAGAGAGATGGGGAAACAGAGTAGGAAGGAGGTTAGGGGGACAGAAAGGAAAGGACAGAAATATACTCTCATACATACAAGGAGCCAGAGGCAGAGACTGTGGGAAACTGATCAACAGCCTCCAAAACAGAAGAAGGGAAGGCAGCAGTGAGGCAGAGTAACTGGGACAGATAAAAAAAGACTTCAAAATTCTTCTAACTACAGTCCAGTGAGAAGCAACTCTCCTACAATGTGAATTTCCTCTGTCTGAGGAAGGCCAGACACACACAAAAGCACAGACTCAGATGAAAATAAATTTTTATCCCCATAAGAGTAACTATTTCTTCCAAAGACTGGTCTCTAGCCACAAGCGAGCAATCAATGAATAATGACTGAGCATTTTTGGCTCAGTGTTAGGGAAACAGCAAAGAGTAAGGCACAGACTCTTCCTTCAAGTTACCAGTAATAGTAACCTAGCAGCGTGGTGCGGCAGAAAGGAGAGAATCCATATAGAGAAGAGCTGGTGTTTGAACACAGAGTTCCTTTCATGATTCTCAGTATTTTTTGTTTTTTAATCTGTAATGGAGGATGACAATAATCTCTATCTCATAAATGAGGTTTTTTTTATTTAGAAGTATTTATTATCTATAAATGCCTATAAATTAATGTTAATTATTTCAGTTTTTTAATTTGGATTTACAATCCCATACCACCCTAAGATTTCTCCCCCCGAGAAGAGAATCACTTAGCATTTGCTTCTACAGTTTTCATGTAACAAACAGGTTGAATTTCTCCATGCTTATTTATACAGAGAAATGCACTCAATTTACCTCAGCCAGCACCAGCACCAGCACAATTAGCATTCATCTCCCCCACAAAACACCCCCCACACACAGATATACACACACAAGCTCTGGGCTACATTCCTTAGCCAGACATAAAAGGCTTCTGTCATCTGAACCCTGTCCCATCTTGAACCGAGAGCCCAGTCCTCTCCTGAGGGAACTGTCCATCAGCCATCATTCCCCACATGGGGAGCGCCATGCCCCATCCAGACTGATGCAAGGGCCCCGCCTGCTGCTCACGTCCCTCGCCATACTCTACCCTTCCCGTCCTTTCTTTGAGGCATTTCAGTTCTTTCCTGCACGCAGACCCTCTCCTCCCACCCCAGTCATGGATTGACAGGGTCTCTTTGATCTTCATGAGCTCAACTGCCCTTGCAGCTCCTTTCACTCCTTGGGCACTTGGACCCCACATTGTCAGGTTCCTGTTTATGCATTTGTCCTATTTCCCAAATCAGATTATATTTTCCTTTCAAGGCAGAAAGTGACTTGTCATTATTTCTCTGGATTCCAAGTCTCTACCATAAGCCCCACATGTCTGATGGTGAGCACTTTCAACCTAATGTCCTGTTATGTCATGTGGTTGCAAATGACAATAAGGGAGCCAGAATAATATTTGTCTGCACTGGCCTTACATCATGTACAATCTCTTTTTTAATTTTTTCCACAATTTTGTATGGTATACTTATCATTTCTACCTTCCAAGGGAGTTCACAAAGACACAGAAAAGTAACAGGCCCCAGGGAACATAGCTAGTTATACTGGTGACATTGAAGTAAGAAGATCACCAATTAGTCTGTGAAGCTGAGTTTTGGTCCTGGATATGACTGATTTCAAAGAGCCCTGTTCCTCATTCCATCACCAGTGTTCTGCATAGACCTGGGGAAATCATTTTATGACAATCAAATGAATAGTCCAGAATAAGAAAGACTAAACCTGTTATCAACCCTCTTGTAGAAGTGTTATTTAAATCGGTGAATTCATCTGCTTACAAGAATATAAAGGTCTTGATAAACTGATGTGGTTTATTAATGAGTTTACTAAAATTTTTCTTTAGAGAAGACGCTTGCCTTCTTCTCCCCCTTTTACAGAGGAACAAATTAATGTCAATTATTAATTAATTTTAATATTAATTAAATATTAATATTTTAATATTAATATTATATTTTAATAACAACATAGACAAAAAGACCCAAAATTTATGGTTTCTCTTTTCATAAAATTTACATAGATCCTCCATATGGGAAGAAGACAATATTAGAGTGATCTTCTTCATTGAAAACTACAGGGGACTCCCACAGCCTAGAGGGCACAGGGAACTAAAACTAGTGGGCAATGCACTGAACAAGACACCCCTTGTGTTGTTTCAGGGCCACTGCTGTTGACATCATTTATAAAAAGATATAAAGGGCAAATCAGGGTTGCACCAAAAATAAAAGCAGGCATTTCCATCCATAGTGGGAAGACGGCACTTTGGGAAATTCTAATCTTAGTTGCAAATGTCAAAGACTGCAAACTGGATCTGAGCTAAAAGTGAACCTCGGCCACAGTGCTCCCAATGGCACATTTTGACAACCAGATTTAAGACAATGCTGAGAGGGAAACAGTAATGGAAAGAAGGCATAAAATACATCTACGTGCAGAGTTTTCATATATATTCTTCATACCCAGCCTATAGCTACAAGCTGGCAGTGAGAATAATCAAGTATATCAATATCTAAGTCCATAAAGAAAAGAGCAGTATTCGTATGCAGAGACTTACACAGGCAGACATGCGTACACTAGTACACAAACACATACACACCTAGGACAATGGACACAGACGCACCAACACACAGACTGAAAGAAAGACACAGACACAGACACACAGGCATGCCTGTAGACACACAGACCCACATAGACTTGCATTCAGATAGACACACAGACACAAAGAGATACTGACAAATACACAGGCACACTCGGGGATGCACACAGACAGCCACACACAGATAGCTCTTCCCTCAGATTCAGACTCCAGAACACACACACATGCACACACATACAGAAAGTCAGACGTGACAGAAAGTTACACACGGGGAGCAGAGATTCACCCAGAGAGACAGATTCACACACAGATTCATACCCACAATAAGAAAGACACATTAGTGCTCACAGAGATGCACATACATAGAGCACACTCACACGCACACACACTCATGTACAACCAGAGCTAACGTGTGGTTTCTCAGCTTGTATTCAGAACCCACCAGAACACGTGGGCAGAGGTTGGTATTAGGGCAGAAGGTCAAGACCATTGGCTACTGTGGAAACAATGTGAAATTTGAAAGCAGGGACTTTGAAGAGTCTCAACTTTGATACTATCTGTATAAACATAAGCAAATGATTTGAGCTCTGAACCTCATCCTCATCTGTAAAAGGGGAATAATCAAAATTTCACCTCTAAGGATGGCTGTTGGGATTCAGTGTGAAAATAAGTGTGGAAAAAAACGCTTCTCATACAAATTTTTAAAATGTAGACATTTAAGTGGTTGTTATTATTATCATGTTCCTAAAACTGCGACCAGCAAGAAAGCTCTTAGGAAAAGAGAGAGTGAGAGTATGATCTACTTCATCCATTGCTACAAAGGCTTAAGCAAGTCTTAAAAAAAATTTTGAGCTATAGGGAACTAAACTTGCATATAAAATATAAACACAGAAAATTCTGTTACTGGCATCCACCGATATCAGCTAACATGATGAATGCCTACTGTGTGCCAGGCGTGTCTGGAAAATGAAATGTTTCATTTAACCAAATGTTCTGGTTAGTCGGGTCATCATCCATGATTTAACACCACACTTGGCACCACTACTGGCAAGGATTATAATGCAACAGCATAAGCAGCACGAAGACTGAATTTAGCACTCTGATACATTGTGATGCTTCAGAGTCACCACCATAAACACCTTAGGAGCGTGTAAACCTTACCCTAGGATTTGGAAAGCACACAGGCCGGAGTGCCAGGGACACGGGGTCTGGTCCCAGTCTCGCCCTTGCCTGGTTGTCAGATTTGGGCAAATCACTTCACTTCTCTCCACTGCGGTTTCCCCGTCGGTAAAATGTGGGGCTATACTGAATGATCTCTGGGGCTCTTTCGGCTCTGATCCAATTATCTAATAGCTTGATAGCCTGAAGAAATGCTGGCTAGTGCTGTTTCTGTTGAGAGGGTGTTGAATATGCCAGTTTTTACTATACTTCTATAAAAATGAAAAAAATTCATAACTTCGTATCTCCGAGGGGAAAAGATTTTTCGTTGGGCCAGAGAAAATACGGTCAACTTATTGTGATGATGAGTATTATGTAAAAGTGGAAATAGATTAAGGGGTCTTGGTAGGGTCCCCGGAAATTCAGAGACAGAGCAAACATTAGATCCCTAATTCTCAGGGCAAAGGTCGCTGAGGAAAACTTTCAGGATGTAAGAAGCCAACATCTATGAAACAGGAAGCTGAAGTCTGGTGAAAGTTCACATGGCTTTAAGCAAAGCACCCACCTTCCCGCCCAGGGAAATCTAGGTGGATCCAATTCCTCAAAGTGTGTTTTGAAGTGGTACTTACATCTCTCTGAGAAGTCTAAAAATAGGAATCCATACAGATTCTTTGTTAGACGTAGGAGGCAGGTTGTATTGTCTCAAGAAGCTTTGTGAAAACAGGAAAATAGTTTAGAATCTCCTTGACCTTCCTAAGGCTGTATTTTAAACTGAACCCAACTTTAAAGGTTCAAGTTTTATAGGTTTTTAAAAATATGATTTGTCATTTAAATGGTCTAAGTCTTACCTTTAAAAACTTGTCTGCAATCAACTGACTTGAAACCCAATATTTTTATTCCATTGAGAATCATAGCTATATATATTTTCTTTAATGTGCATTTTAAAAAATAACTGAAAATTTTCTGACATGTGTTTTGAATTTTCTGCAGCTCAGATATTTTAAAATTGTTTAGTACATTGAATGGATCCTGCAGGCTATCTAGGTATGACTGATCTACTTTGGAGACTGAGAATTCTTCAGGAATATTTTATGAATTTTCTTACGTGGGGTGATACACTTGACACTAAATTTGTAACATACCCTTCTTCTGCATGTTGGCTATCTTTCCACAGGGAAAGTCCTGCTTCCATGACATTAGTACTGGCTCTAAGTTGGGGAAGGGTAAGAACGCAGAAGAATCTAAGGTAGATCTAGATAAATTTCAAGTGGAGCTCTACCTACAGAAATGCTCTCAGAAATTCTACAAAAGAGAAGGGAAGGATTTTTTTTTAAAAGGCATCCTAGGCATTTGGCTTATAAGTTTTTGGTTAATTCCCCAACAATCAATGGAACTATTATTAACCAGATTTGAGGGCACTGAGGCGCAGAGAGGCTACAGAGCTAGTGAGCAATAGAATCAGAATCTGAAGTCCAACTCAACTGGACTCCTAAAACACATGTTCTTTATACTTTTCCACATTTTTCTAAAGGTCTCTCCTGTCCTTTCTTTAAACTTCCATGCTATTCTTAAAATGTAGTTCAGAATGTGTCCCATCCACAAACACTTTTAATGGCTCACAATTATCTATAAAGCTAAACCTAAACCAGCCATGGCAATGATCTATTTCAGCCTGCCTTTCTATCAATTACATGTCAGGCATTGGATGAGGCCTGGTACATGGATTATTTTATTGACTCTTCACAACAATCCCTTGTACTAAGAAACTATGAATATTCCCATTTCTTAGATGGAGAAACTGGGGCAGTCTAAACTTCAGATCTTTTGCTTTTATCCACAACCTTAATCAAGTGGATGGAGAAGCTAGGAAGGGAGGAAGAACAGTCAGAGGAGAGGAAGGGGAAGGGAGAGAGAAAGAGAGGAGGGAGACAAGGAAAGAGGGAGGAAATATTTATTAAATATCTAATATGTATATAAGACATTTGCTAGGAGGTTGAACATTGTATCATTTAATTCTCAAATCCTGACATTTTTATAGCTGAGAAAAGTAAGGCTCTGAGATATTAACTTGGAAGGCCAAGATTGAACTCTGGTTACCTTTCACTCCACAAGTCCAATACTATCCTTTGTATATAATAAGCACATAATTAAAATGAAATAAAATTGAAAAAAAGTAAAAGTATGTTCATAGGCTAAAGAAGAATACAGTTCAGTCACAATACCCAAACCAAGGGGAGAAAGCTAGGTAAAATGGATGGGTCCAAAAGCTAAATGACAAAGTCTGTTAAGAAATGACTTGCAAAATTATTGTTAGTTCTCAAACTGGATATTGTAGGAACATTCTTGAGTGTGGAACAAGCTTTTCTGAGGACCTACAGGAGAAAATTCATGTTTCTCCTGACAGACTGCTTTACTTACATAGTAGAAATACTGCGGATCTTGTGACACATTTTCTTTTTGCTTGGTTACCAAGAAGCTCATGATCAAGTCTGTGGCCCATCTCTAACAATTATGTAAATATCAGTATGACATGAACTTTGTGCATTTACCTTACCCCAGCTTTATCTTATTTATCCCACTTTCCTAGTCTTAATTTTTTTTCTTACTGTCTCCTCTGTATTTAGTTTTTATGTTGTTTTAGTATATGTATCATTGCAAATGACCCCAAATTTTTTGTATTGAGGTATAAACATAAGTAATATAATTTTATTAACTTTTTGCTCTTTAATTCAAATAGAATAAAGCCAATAGTCATTTCTGTTTAACATGTTTAATCAGTGAAGGCTGTTCCTAAAGTTAAGGTGAATACAGCTAAAACACACACTGTATGTACATGTATTCCATGATCTAGAATAGCATGTATTCAAAGTATCCCCTCTAGCAATCTTAAAGACCCTTTTAGTGGGTCCACTAGACCAAAACTAGTTGCATAATACTGCTGAGATATTATTTGCCTTTTTCATCCCTATTCTTTCATAAGTATACAACGGAATTTCCCAGAAGTTACATGGCATTGTGATAAAGCAACAGACTAAATGCAGAAGCAGAAACAGGAATCAAGTTGTCTACTATTAAGCCAGACATTAGAAAGATTTGCAAAAACCTAAAACAAAGCCATTATTCTTACTATTTTTTATTTTGAAAAATATGCTTAATACTCAAAAATGTTATTTGCATTAACATCTAGTGGGTTTATTATGATTTTTAAATGAATAAATATTTTAGTTTTTCAGTTTTAATATCTCATATGATAAACATTTATATAGAGAGGAGTGTAAAAGGGCTCTGAGACCAAAAACGTTGAGAATAGCTTATCTAGAAGGATTATGAGATTAGATCCAGAAGAGATCAGATCTAGAAGGATTACAGGTTAGAAAGACCTGCCATAGTGGGAGGTTAGATGTATAAAATCCTCATTATTAGTAAATTTGCTCCACACATGCCCAAACCAACAACTCTTTCTGCAAAGTTATTAACTCTAACGTATCAAATTTTAACCCTTTCACTGGAAGATCCTTTAACTGGACATGGTCTTTTGATTTAAAACATTTGTTGTAAACAAAATTAAATGTCTTATATTTGTTCACTCTCCCACCCCTATCCCTAGGAAGTATCTTGAACCTTGTAAACCCAGATAAATTCTCACCATTCTTTTCATTTAACCTGAAGAGAAGAAAGAAGGCAAACAAGTTTGTTGTTGTTTTTATGAACTGGGTCTTAAACGAGTAGCTAGGCAACCAATCAAGTAGCCCTGACAACAGAAATAAAAGGAACTTAATGATTACATTCAGCCAGGAGCCTATATACAGCACTGCTTAGTTGCCCAATGTTACTGGTTCAAATATAAAATCTAACGGTAATAAAACTTACATTTTTTCCTAATTTAATGGCATTTTTTATCTGTGTATGTTGTTTTAGAAAAACACTATCACAAGTATAAATAGTTATTCCTTTCAAAGAAATATGCATAAAGTATATATATCTAGGTAGACTTCTTTATCTCATGATTTTAGAATTCACTTCATTAAAATTGATGTTTGAAATTCAGATGTATGTCTTGGTTTTAGATTTTAACTAAAACTGCCCTGTCAATCTCACAGAGATGTAGGGGGAAAAAAGAGACGACAGAGAGAGGGAATGATGGAGCAAAGTGACCTAGGGCTGGTCTTAGTTTCCTAATATGCAAAACAAGGACACTATTCCCTACATCCCTGACTTTGGAAAGGTTCAAGAGAGATAACGTATGTGATGATATTTTTGAAGCACAGAAGCACTGTGAAATATTTCTTGTCATGATGTAAAAAGTACTACATAAATGTTTTTTTAAAAAACACACTAATGCTCTGCTTTGCAAACGAAGACGTTACAATTAGAATTTGTCCCATTACTGTAAAATCTTTAATATACCCACATCCCTCATAGTACGAGTTGTCGATATCTTAGGATATCTTAGAAACAAGTTGACACAGGAAAAAGCACAACTGAACATGTTAGTTACAAGTTCACAAAAATGACCACCTGATTAATCAATACTGTATACTCCTTTGGAAACAATAAAGCCTCACTAGTCTGTGTGCTGTATAAGAAACTCATTCATTCCAAACACACTTTGCTAAATAATTTGCTCACAATCCCCTTTCACTTATTGTTGTACAGCTGTATTGATCTTCTGTCTGAACTTATCCTGTCATGCAACAATGAATATCTGAATCAACTGTATAAATAACAACGAGCTGTGGCAACTGACAATGTGAAGCAGAAGATGTCCAGTATGTTTTTCATTTCCAATAAAAGGGGGCAGTATTACATCAGTGTAATACTGATGTACTATTCTGGTATTTTTGCAAGTATGGGTGAGAAGAAAGAATTTATGCTTGCAAAAAATGAACAACTGCTTTTCTGAATAAATAGGAACAAGTTTACAATGTGCCTTACTGACTGGATTATTATTATTTTATTTACTTGATTGAAAAAAAATATCATTTTGGCATGATAAATGCATAGTTATCGAGAATCAGGTTACTCAAAAATCAAAGATTGAAATCCTGATTTTTTGGAAATATATTAAAGTATATATTAAATTAGTAGGGACAAAGGCTCCCTAGCATATTGATAATATAATATTGAACATTATCATGTTGGCTATGGTCAGATCCTAGCAAGTAACGTGGGTACACAAGTTACTTTAAAAATGAAAAAGAAAAACGGATTATCTTGATTTTGTAAGATGTCTGTTAGCTTCTAACCTGCAACTCTGTCTTAAGACATTTTGGCTCCAAAGAGCAGTAGGTTAACCCATTCACCATTGGAGAATATCAAAGAGTGAACATTTAACAAAATTAACAATAGGTTTGACAACCTATCTGAGGTCTTCAAGTGGAAAAGGACCTAATATTAACCAAGCATTTCCTGTGCCAAATATGTGTTCTACATTTATTTTCCCTCCAAACAATCCTTCATGGAAAAGATTATCTCCATTTTATCTTCATTTTATAGGTATGTTTATTGAGATTCACAGAGGTTAAGTAACTTATTTAAATAACACAGAAAACAGCACACACTGCTTCCAAGATTAATCCTAGAAACTGAGACACAGGATTAATCAACTCCAAAATCCATGCTCTTTCCAATATACCATGTGGCCTCTAATTCCATTACTGCTCCTGGTCTAGCCACCTCTTCTGTCTCTTTGCTATTACCATCACTCAATCTTCTGTTTCCTGACTGAAATCTTTCCAGAGCCAGAACCAATCAATGGACATCACAGCCAGGAAAAGTGCCCTGCCCAGAAAGAAGGTAACAAGTATACAGGAAGCAGGGGGCTCAAGGCTTTTCTGTTTCATTGTTTGTTTGTTTGTCTTTTAATCTTGTCTTATTCTATCAAAGGTTTTAGATTGCAAATGTAAAAAGTACTTTTGTATGTAATAAGCTTAAAGATCTAATAGAAAAAATGTAATTTAAATTACATGTAAATTAATTTGGTACTGTTTCATAAATAGAAATATCACTAACTAAGAATCAAGAAAGCTGAGATTTAATTCCTGCTCTGTCATGAATCTGCTCTGTGACCATGAGCAAGTCATTTTCTTTCTTTAAGTCTCAGTTTTCCTGTCTGTGAATTGAAGCAATTGGACCAGATCACATGTAATGTCTCCTTAAGTTTTTTCAGTCTACAGTTTTAATCCCACCAATATACTTCACAGACAGAGTGTACTTACAGTATTCATGGTAGCTCACTTTGACATCTGATAAGGTCAAGCATTTTTCTTAAGATATTCTCAGAAGATGAAGGGAAAAGCAGCTTGGGCCACATGTATACAGATGTGTAATTGGCCTATTTATGAGCAACTCTGATCAACAGGTAATCAATCTACTGGTTCCTCAAAATTATTAACATGAACAAAATAACCAGATACCTAATTACATAATACCTTTACAGGAAAGTGCTTTAACCAATCACCAAGTCAGCATTCAAACATCAAGGAAGTCAGAAAAGTTAAAACACACTTTAACACTAAGAAGGTCCACCCTGCCTTGCCTCTCTTCTAGCCAGATGCCCTTAGCTTGGCTCTAAGGACATTTAGAAGCAGCCTATTTAAAATTCTGCAGTGTATTGTCATGACTAAGATACTTCCTATTTTAGAGATGTCAAAACAACAAAATTTGGTAAGCAATTAGACTATAATATGATCTAATTGGCCTGGTACTAAGGGAGATGGCTGGTGTTCTTGATACGGAAAGCTAAAACCCAGGGCAGCAACTTACGCTTCTGTTGGCAAGACACTCATGATCCGTGCACAGCAGCTATGTTGAAATGATGGAGCATAACAGCTCCTAAGGTGCCGTTACAGTCTATTGTCCCGACAATCTATATATTTAACAGACCCTAAATATCCCGTGACACAGCCAACCAGAACAGCTCCATTGGTGCCGTTCTGGCCGATCAAGTCAACAATGTTTCATTTTAAAGTGCCAAAAGAGAAGTTTACCCAATAAAGTGAAATACGCCATGAGTAAACGTATTCATAGGGACATATATGCGATACTCTATGTGTTACGAAGACACAAGCACCCCATGCCTGTGTAGTAAATCTCTCCCCTCAGTTACGATACGTACAAACATGTTTTACATACACCTAAGGTTAGTAAATGTCACAAAAAAACAACTCTACAATGGACATTTCAGAGTCTCAGACTTCTTCCTCCCAAGTGAATTAAGAAAAGTCAATAATAAATAATTAAAATTACCCTGTAGTATTTGAAGTTAATAGTATCTTAAGTTTGAACTTCAACTGATTATATAAATTCAACAATATAGGGTCACAGTGGCAGACAAACAGATTCACTGCTGGAAGCAAAGGATGTCCAGTGCCAATTTACTACTAAGTTTAGTGCAAACATATTGGGATGGTGCTATTCTAAGCCTGCTTAATATGACAAAGGGGCTTCAGTGAAAGGCAGAGTTGCTGTAATAATGCTGACTTTATTTCTCATTTTCCCCCTCAAACTAAATGGCATATACACACATTCTGCTTTACATGTTCTCTGTGTTAATATTCCAAACAAAAATTTTACATGCATTTTCAAAGAAACATTTCATTCATAACAGTAATCAGAGGCAAGGGTTTTTCATAATTTAACAATAAGTACGGTTATTTAAATAAAATAACCTAGTGTTTCATGGACTAACGTTTCTGAAATGAATTCATTCTAAATCTATTTATGTAGCCCAATGATTTTCAGCTAGGGGTAATTTTGTCCTCCCTCCCTCAATAAGGAACATTTGACAATGTCTGGAGACATTTTTGGTTGACACAAAAGGAGGGGTTCTATAGGCATCTCATGAATAGAGGCCAGATTTCATGCCCTGACCATGACTAAGAATTATCCAGCCAAACACATCAATAATGCTGAGGTTGAGAAACCCTGATCTAAAACCTGAAGTTTCCATAGCTTTGTGTATCAGCTCAGTTAGAAAGGAATTTAACTATGTGAGTTGGCCAATATGCCAACATCTGAAAAATCTAACTGTGTTTCCTTCTACTGACCATTGCATAATTGTGTGAGGATCTTGTATGTATGACAAAATAGTATGCTTGTTCTATATATTCAAATGTCACCCATAGTTTAGTTGAAAAGGTATGGGAAACATAAGAAAGTGTCTACTCTGTACTAGGAGCTGTGCTAGGTATATTCACATATATCTTATTTCATTGTAACCCAGATTACTATCCTTACATTATAGATAAAGAAACTGAGATTCAGAGAAGTTACTCAGTTTACCAAATATCACACAGCTGGTAAGTGATAACTCAGTGTCTACTATTCCAAGAATAGTATAGTATGAGAATATATATTTTTAAACTCATTACTTTCTCATATCTGCAAAGAAAATTTCTGAATCATTAATGGCAGTTAATGGGGTGAGAAGGGTAACTAGCTTTTGACTATGTATCTTTCTGTATTATTAGAATTTACTTTCATTTGAAAACTAACACATTAAAAATGGCACAAACAAATCACTGACTTCCTTCTAATGTTAATTTTAAGATTAACCCTTGATAAAATTGTAAAGTAGGAGATGGTCTCTGATTTATGTACCCATTCTCTCTCTTTTTTTTTTTAACCCAATTTCCCACCCAGCATTCTTATGCCGAAACTTGTTTACCTACCCAGGTCTCAAAAAAGGATTTTATAAAGTTATTCACATTAAGATTAAATATGTTATTATTTCGTGGTTCTCTCCCTGAGCAGAAGACTTAGGTCTTAGGTCAAAAGAATGACTCTGTGTTTATTTCTATTACCACTGTGCTAGAAGATATTTAGGGACAAGGCTTTTCCTTTTTTGTGGTCCTAAAACCTCACTCTATATATAACCATCTACTCAGGTGGTTTTTAAAGAGTAGCTCTGTCTTGTGAGCCCACCACCCAGGATGGAGCACTTAATGGGGAATAGGGGAATAGGATCTGATTGAGCAGATCCAATGACTGGCATGTGCACAGCAATCCCAAGCATATAAAAGTTAATGGCTTAACTGACACCAAAAGGCCCAACATTCCCAACATTCCCAACATTCCCCCAGAGAGCTCCTCTCCTACCTGATATGAACCTCCCATCAAGAGGATCCATCAAGGCGAGGGGTCGGGAGGAGTCCAAAATGATTAATTTAATATATTATATATCTATATAATTTATCTACCTATCTATAGGAAATAAGATCTTTGCAGATATAATCAAGTTAAAATAAGGTCACACTAGATTAGGGTGACTCTTAAGTCCAGTGACTGATGTCCTTGTAAGAAGAGGGAGATTTGGAGACATAAGGACACACACAGAGGGTAGACAGCCATGTGAAGAGGGAAGGAGTAACTGGAATGATGCAGATATAAGCCAAGGAATAGCAAGGATCATTCATTCATCAAGCAATCAGAAATTTTCACCCAGTGTATGACAACAGCCACTCAACTGGTCTGCCCGTTTCCACGCTTAATCACCTATACAGTCTGTTCTTGCACATCAGGCAGAATGATCCTTTTATATGTAAATTTGATCATGCCAATGCCCTGGACAAAACAAGTCTGGGAATTCCCATCACACTCTGAGTCAAACGCAAAGAATTTCAGGGCCTACAGGTCTAACAAGCTCTGCCCCCGGCTATCACTCTGGTCCTTGTTCTGCGGCTCCTCCTTCCCTCCTGCCGCTCTTGCCACACTGGTCCTACACTCTAATGACCTCTCAGCTTATTGTTCCCACTGCCTGGATGCTCTTCCGCCTGGTTTTCACATGGCCTGCACTCAGCTTCACTCAGATCTCTACCTAGTGACGCTTCCTCAGAGTCCCTACCAGCCTGCTTAAAAGAACAACCCAGTGTAACTCCCTCTTCCCTTCACTTGCTTCTGTTTTCCTCATGGCATTGACTCACCTCCTGATGTTACTAGCATTACATTATGTATTTAACTGCTTACTTTTCCCTCGTCTGTGTTCCCCTGTTGGTATGTAAACTCTATGAGAACAGAGATTTTTGTCTGATTTGTTCACTGTTATCTCTCTAGTGCCTAGAACAGTGTCTATTAGAGAATAAGCACTTGATAAATAATTTGTTGAAACAAAAACAAACGAATGCATTTTGTGAGTCGCTTTGTTTTATATTTTGCTCAGGTTGATGGGAAGGTTAGTAATTCAACGAGTCACAGTAATGTATCAGCCTTCATCGTAAGCATATATGGATTTTCCTTTTTTAATATTCTGATAGTCTATGTTTATTCTAGTAATCTCATATATCCCCTTTATTATAAGATAGTTCTAAATCTTTTGGAATGGGGCAGAAACATACCAACAGGCAGGTAGGCTGGGTGTCTGGTTGTGTACTGGGAGGCAACTCCCACCCCATGAGAAAGGGTATATTTATTAATCGATAGTTATGCTTGAATGTGATACAAGACAGCCCTTAAGCTAGAAGCCCCAATCTTTGGCTGCAGGTTGATGCTTGGGAGCCTGGAAAGAGCCAGATTAAGAATGCGTCAACAGGCCTAGCAGAGCCAGGGAAGGAGGGAAGCAAGCTTTACCTTTTCATTCCTGCAGTTGTTCAGCCCCATGTTATTCATGGTGGACAGCTTCCCATCAACACCATGTGGCTGTTGCTGCTGTTGCTCCCGCTGGATCTGTTCTCGCATCTTCCGAGCCTCCTGAATAGCTTTCATCACTGTATCCTGATCCCCAAACAGGGCGGGGGAGTTGAGACTGGACAGGATATCTGCATACACAGGATGCATTATTAGAGGCTTGTAAGGATAGACTCTTAACAAATACTGCTACTATCCCCTCCCCTGTAGAATGCGGTGTGCTCCGCACAAGGAAGAGGCACGTTTGCTATTAAGAAAACTCCAAGAGTGCAGAAAGCCAGGGCGACAGAGCTGTGCTGGGTTTTTTAACCCTTGGAGGATACCCCAGCATTCCAGTATATCTGGGCTCTGTCAACCCACCTCCTCACAGATGATGGTTCCTAGATTCCTATACATGTCTCTTTTTCTGGCTGTATTCAACAATTAGTGGGAGAGTAGTGGGGAAAAGAGGGGTGGGCAGGGGTACAGAGCCATCGGTGCAGGCGGCCCATAATATCTGGTGCACTAATGCAGGAAAGCTGTTCCTGGCCTAGCAGAAAAAAATCTGTGAGGTTATTACACGTGTACTTCAGTGATAGCTGTATCTGTGTGTCTGTATGTCCACTGCAGGAGAGAGGGGGTGGGGAGGAATACACCGCACTCTCTGTTCCCCAATTGCTGGCTGGTTAATGAAGCATTCTCCTCATCATGCCGCCTCAGTTATTTACCAGGAGAATGACAACCCACTTCCTACCCCCAGCCTGAACACGCACTGCTCTCAGCTCCCCGTCATGACAGTGAGACCGAATGTGTGGGAATGGTTTTCACATAAGTACAGGGCTTCAAATAAAGTGGAAAGATTCACTTTCATTATATTCCATGCAACACAGAAGGACAAAATTCAAAATTAAACTAATTTTCCTCCATATCATGCATTTTACTGTAGGTTAAAACTGAACACTTTAGATTAGCCTTTCCAATTTTAGACACAAAGAAGGCAATGTTTTGCTGTTAGATAGATTTCAGCTGCTGTGGTAAAGTTTAATGTGATCCATTTGCTTATATCCAGGTATGGGCATTTCATAGCACGTGTGTGTGTGTGTGTGTGTGTGTGTGTGTGTGTGCGCACATGCACACCTCACAGAGACAGGACAGAGGAAACCGGACTACAATCAAGCTCACACCACATGTCTATGTGTGTGCCATGCATGTGCATACGCATTTGAGTTCAGAAAATTTCCAATGATATCCATGGAAAATTTGTAAAAAGTCTAACTGTCACTTTTTAGGATATAGAAAACCCACATCTTCTGCTCTGAGGCTTTTCTGATTAAAAAAAAATTCTATCCAATATTGTCTGGACAAGAGTGGTATTACTTCAGCTCTCATGATCTAAGGACTACACTCTGCTGAAGTATAAACTCTCCAAGAGCAGGGCCTGTGATACAGTCATCTTTGTTCCTCACAATGCTCAGTATAGCAAACATACACTTTCCAAACAAAATTCAGAAGAGAATTACAGAAGAGTCATTTCAAGATCAAGTCCATTATTTATCCTCATGTTGGCTTGGCTTTTTTTTCTCATCTCACAACTTCCAACAATCCAGCGATCATATTCAGATGCTGGAAACGATTCATTTCTCTCTCCCACACCAATACCACTGACTTGGAGTGAAAACCTCCGGGCCCCTGAAAGAGGCCTCCTAACTCAAAATGAGAATAAGCTGCTGTATGGATCCTAATGTCCCTGATTTCAGTGAGGAAGATTTATATCTCACCGTCAGAAGATTCACTTAGACTCAGCAGAGTTCAGCAAATATTCCAACTGTGAGTTTACAAAAAGGGCACTGACTTACACTTGAGAGGACCTGGAGCCTAGTTTTGGCTCTGCTAATGAATAGCCACGTGGCTGTGGGCAAGTCATTTACCTGAAAGAACCACAATTCACTTTATAATACAATGAGGGTAATAATAATACACTACCTAACTCACAAGATTACTGTGAAAAATCAAATGAGATAAGATAGGTAAAACTATTTTTTGATCTGTAAATGGCTACCCTTACACATTATTTTATTTGTTACAGTAAGCATTTCAGGCTCCAGGATTCAATAACACAAGGAAATATGGTGAAGAAATGCTAGTTCCAGTCCCTAAACTCTTTGAACCTCTGTGTCTTTACTTGAAAATTAAGGCATTTACAGAGTGTAGGAACAATAATGTTTCTGCTCATCTGGCTCTCTGCTACTGACAAGTGCTTTCGCTTGTACTGTTTCTTTCCATTTGTGCACGTAAATGTGTTCATATTCGTTTGTCTAGTCTCTTCAAATTGCATGACTTCTAGGTGCCAGACAACATGTTAGGCACTTTATACATATTTTTCTCTTTTGATTCTCATGACAACCAATGAGCTAGGTAATATTTCCTTTCCGGAGATTAGGAAACTGAGTTCAAAAATATTAAATAATTTTCACAGCACCACATAGCTAGTATGTAAAGGTTCTCAGTTCAAGGCTGCTGATGCCAGACCCTGTGTTTCTCCTCTATATTTCTCACACCATGGTGTGACTATCCTTAGAGATACTTGGCCATATATCAGAGACTGTAAGAAGCCAGAGGATCATTGTGATATATCTTGCTAGATAACGGTTTTATTTCATAAGATGTCATGGAAGTATGTCATTCATTTTTGCTTCATTGCAAAACTAATATGGGATAAGATGGAAAATTCACATATATTTTACTAAGAAAATATAAAATTTCAAAGAAATTTTGGATTTTTGGCAAGCAGCTTTTGGGTCTGGTCCCTTTAGACCCTCAGAGGGTTCACGTCACTCTTGTCTGCCTAGAGTTGCTTCAGTAGCAAAGCACTGGCCAATTAAAGAATTTGCTAAGTCTCTGGTTGCTGGATCTAACTTATCATCATCTGAAGAACCCATCCCAGCAGAATTTGTAATTATGACCTTTTCTAAAAGTTCTAGTCACCCAAGACATTAAATTGGGTTATATTTCAGCAGAAAATACTTTTTTTTACTTTCACTTTTCCCCCCCTCGACTAAGGAACACTTTGGAAACAAGAATCAGTCATCCATAAGCAAGTTTTGCTTTCTTTTACCTAATTCATAAGTCTCTTCCTGGTGTTGACCTTTCCATTTACCTAAAGAGGATCCCCTTCCCAAGCTCCCTCCAATGGGACTGGGGATGCTGCTTTTGTTAGGCAGATTGACAGGGCTGGCTTTGCTGGCTGGGAAGAGGCTCTGGGTGGGAGACGTCGGGGACTTTGCAGGCTCAGCTGCCTTGGGTCGGGATGAGAGGTTCAGCGGCTGTGCTGCTGCTTCATCCTACAAGAGTTTACCATAAATAATTATATTTAAAAAAAGACAAATGAAGCACATTATCACTCAGTAAGCCACAGTTATTTTACACCTCAGAGACAATGCCACATTCTCCTACAATAATAACAAAAGAAGCTAATTATCTACCTCCTTGAAGATTCATCAGAAGGAAACCTCATTAATTTCCCTGTGTTATGCTTCTATTTACATTAACTGTGTAGTTGGATCATTCTTTTTGCCAAATTAAAATCTGAATTAGCTCACATTACAGCTTAATTTCCTAATGTGTTTTCAGGGATCTAAATTAACCTAGGGCATTTACAAAGAATTATTTAAAATTTCAACAGCTCTGTAGTGCTTTTGTGTTCTTCTCTCTGAAAAGTTCCTGGAACTATAAATAGGCTCTGCCGCTAATTTTTTAATATATATTTTAAATCAAACAATTGCAAGTACTTTAAAAATGGAAACACAGAAAGCCTTCTTCTGCTCTCCTGGGCCTTTGCCCAGGGAGCCGCATGCCACAGCATGGCTTCTATGTGGCTTTCTGGGTGTGGGCACTCTTCATGGTCTATATTCTGGTCTCTAGTCATGTTTAAAATTAATTTTTGCAAAGAGCAAGCAGACATTATAATTATGTTTTACATACCATGCTATATGCAATTTATTTTTCATGTCTAAAGTGATGTCTCTTTATATTCTTTGCTACATATATTTACAGAATGTCTATTTTAAGATGCCTGTTCTATACTGAACAGTATTCAAATGTCTGGCTTGTAACTTTGGTTTTACTAGGAGCTTGAAAGCGAAGCTCCTTACCTTTATTTGTTTCATTTATCCTGCCATAAAACACCCTTAACAACATTCCCATCATTCTAGAAATTGAGTTGTAATATGAGCATATTCATTTAAATGTTCAATTTTAAGATCTGCATTATTATGTTTAAAATAAAATTGTCAGCAAATGTTAACTCCTGTTTTGCTTCTGAAAAGGCACAGAGAACTTGCTTTTAATGCCATTGTTTAAAACACACAGTAGCTTAGAAACAGAACTTTCTTCCCATTGGCAAACATGTTTCCTCTCTGGGGCTCAACTCCTTCATCTGTAGGAAAGAGGGCCTGATACTAGCTGATCTTTAAGGTCTTTTCCAGTAAAAATGGTCATTGTGCCAGAAAACACTGCTTAGGAAGGAAGATTAGAAAGAAAAAATGAAAATAACATGCACAGAGGAGCCATTATGTACCAACACCATCCTAGACATTTTCACATATACTACTTCATCTATCAATAACTCTTCGAGGCTGGATGGTATTATTCTAAATTTACAAAGGAAGGAGTAGTCAGAGTGAAAAAATGACTGTCCAAACCCATACATGGAGAGACAAAATTTGATTTATAGCTCATTGGACTCTAAATCCCAGGCCCCTTCTCTACTAAACTAAGGAGAAAATAAGTCATTTTACAATGTAGTAATGCCCTAGGTTTTTTGGTTTGGGGTTTTTTTGTTTGTTTGTTTGTTTGTTTGTTTGTCTTGAAAGGAAATAAATAATCTGGCACATCTATGTTCCAATATACTTTTTGTTTGTTTGTTTGTTTGTTTGTTTTTTGGTGGGGGGAGATAATTAAGTTCAGTTATTTAATTATTTTTTGATGGTGTACTGGGGATTGAACCCAGGACCTTGTGCAAGCTGAGCATGCACTCTACCACTGAGCTGCATCCTCCTCCTTGCGATGTACTTTTATCTCTATCCACATATGATAGGTTCTCAGGAAGATTACTTGTATCCATTATAAATGTCAAAATTATCTGATGTGTTTAATTACAACTTACTTCCCTTTGCTCTGAACTCAAAGGATATTTAGCTAGTTCTTTTACTTATATCTAAATAATAGTGATTTATATGCTAGGCATTTAGTTAGTTTTCTCCATGTTTCTTTTATTTGGGGTTCACTGAACTTCTCAGATATCTGAGTTCAGAATTTTCTTCAAATTCATAAAATTTTCAGCTATTACTTCTTCAAATATATTTTTCTGTCTCTTCTTTCTCTTTCTGGGGCTCTCATTGCATGTATTAGGCCATTTGATATCCCATAGCACTGACAGTCTTTTTCCTATATACTTCATTTTGGATAGTTTCATTATTATGTCATCAAGTTCACTAATCTTTTCTTCTTTAATATCTGATCTGTTAATGATTTAAATAAGTACTAATCCAGTGTACTTTTTTCTCAAACACTGTATTTTTCATCTTTAGATATTCAATTTAGGTTTTCCATGTCTTGCCCCACAATGTTCATGTTTTCCTCTATATTCTTGAATATATGGAGTTCATAACACCTGGTTTTATTCAGTTTTGAATATAGGCATATTTCAGAGATATTATGGGTTTGGTTCCAGACCACTGCAATAAATCAAATATCACAATAAAGCAAGTCACAGGAAATTTTGGTTTCCCAGCACATATAAAAGTTACGTTTATACTATACCGTAGTCTATTAAGTGTGTAATAGTATTATGTCTAAAAAATAATGTGTATACCTTAATTAAAAAATACTTTATTGCTAAAAAGTGCTAACCATCATCTGACTAAGCAGGGTTGCTACAAACCTTCAATTTGTGAAAAATGCAAGAGCTGTGAAGCACAATAAAGTGAAGCTCAATAAAAAAGGCATGACTATTTACTCTAATTTATTATTTATTCTTATAATTCAGTAATTCCCACTTCCACCAACAATGCCACTGAGCACGGGAAGCACGTCCCAACTCCCAGTCAAGTAAATCCCTTTCCTCTATGGCAGACCTGCTATTGTTCTTCACAGCCTGCCAGAAACTTTGTGGGTGTTTTTCAAGGAACAGATATACTTATCTCTTCACTTGGCTATAGCTGAAAGTCTCTTATAAGAACTGTTTTTACTGTCTTGTCTACTAATTTTATCATCTGCATCATTTTGGGATCTATTTCTAATGATTGACTATTCTCCTCATTATTGTTCACATTTTCTTGTTCTATGAAAGCCTGGTAATTATTGAATAGATGCTATACCTTGTGAATTTTACATTGTTGGGTGTCAGAGTTTGTATATTCCTTTAAATATGTGTGGACTTTATTCTGAGACGTGGACAAATTTGATCCCTTGTTGGCTTATGTTCAGGCTTTGTTAGGCAGGTCCAGAACAGCCATTAATCTAGGGATAATCTGGCCCCACTACTGAGGTAATACCTTGCTGGGGACTCTATTTGATGACCATGTGTCAGGAGAGCTTTCCACTCTGGCCAGGGGTCATACAAATCATTCTCAGTCCTTCAAGAACCTTGTCTGCTACATCTGGTAGCATGACCTCAGATGTTTCCTCACATGCATATGCTGATTAAGACTCAGCTAAATACAGGCGAACCTTCTGCAGATTTCCAGCACTCTCTCTGTACAGCTCTCTCCTCTGGTTCTCTGCCTCACAAATTCCATCTCCCTTGGCATCCCTCAACTCTGAACTCTGCCTCTCTACTCAGGAAGCCTGCCAAGCTGCATGTGAGCATCCCTTCCTGCACTTTTGCCTGGTAAGCTGGACCAAGTGTAGTGCTTGCCTCACTTGTTTCTCTTCTGTCATGGATTAATGTCCTATAACCCTATGGGGAATGTTTGAAACTATTGTTTTTTATATTTTCTCTTGAGTTTTAGCTGTTCAAGCAGCGAGAGTAAATTGGATCCCTGTTCCTTCATAATGGTTTAAAGTGGAGATCTTCTAGGTTTCTTTTAGGATCTCAGTATAGGACTAGATACTTCAATCTGAACCAGTACTCCCACCACCTCCATCTTCTTTATTACCATCAGATTATCATCATCGTCGTCAACATCATTGCTATACTAAAATTTATGGAATACTCACTACATGCTAGAGGATGCGTTATCTCATTTAACATCCAAAATAAAACTAATTCCATTTTACAGAGGCAAAAACTAAGGCTGAAAGAAGTTAAGTAACTTGCCCAAGATGATATATCTGGTAAAAGTGATAGAATTGACATTTGAACAGAAACAGCCTGACTTCTGATGTTAACAATTATAGCAAACAAAAATTCTAGGGGAAAGAAAGTACAGAAGATTATCTATTTTTATTTTTGTTACCTTCCGCTAACAGTGCCCTGTGTCACATAGTCATGTTATACACAGAGGGAGAGCAATGACTACAGATAGAAAAAATGAGGTATCTTAGTGACCATAGTTCTTTCAATTAGCAAAATATAAGATTATATTCAAAACTTCTACAATAAGAGGTAGGAGCTATTTTAAAAATTTAAAACATTTGCTTTATGTCTTGGTCTATATAGTTTTATTCACACATACAATAAACAATCTAATAAGTATAATAAATGTTTCCTTTGTTATTAACATAAAATATAGTCAAGTCAAATTACATAGAGAACTCCCTAAGAATTTGCATGTGGTCAACTGAGTAATAAAATTCAGTTGGCCCACAAAGCTGGAATGGTAAAAGCAGATATAAACTTAAATTTAACCAGGGAACACTTTACTCATCCAGTAAAGGCTTGGTTTGGTGCAGTTCCACTTGGCCAACCCACTTATTAAATGACTTTTTCATGTTAAAATAGCTAATACTCAATAACTCAAGTCACTGATGTTTGATATGCTTATACTCAAACAACTATAATTAAACAAAGTGCCTTGGTTTGAGTCGTAGTGTTCTGACTCCTATTCACAAACAGAAACTCTTGGAAAACAAAATAGACAGTCTGTTTCCTTAATAAGTCTGCTATCTTATTAAATGTAAACTACCTATTGTCATATCTCAGTATTTCTAATAACAAATCATAAATGTTCATCTTTGGATGAATAAATCTGTGAAGAATCTAAAGGCAAAGGTAGCATCAAGTTAATCCCTTTGGGTGGGTACAGGCAGAACTATTCCTCTTAATGTGTTTACTTGTTTTATCTTTAGTATTTGGGATCCATACTTTTTAAGGACTTTTCCAAAATCTCAACATTCCTATCTGCAAATTTTAGAAAATAAAATCATTTCAGTAATTTTGAAGCTTTCAGTGCCTTTTTGTTGGCCTGAGATATTTCCCATGTAACAATTCAATAACTGCAAAAATTCTCTGAATGCAGTCCTTTGGGCATATTACAATAATACATCTGGGCTTAACATATCCCTCAAAGTAGGTACGTCAATGATAGAAATCAACTGTTTCTTTGAAGTGTTTGAATTTGTTAATTCAATGTAGGAGACAAAGTTAATCATAAAAACCTATAAGTATCAGTTACAGCACAAAGTTGGAGTAGACTGTCAATTCCCCTCTATCACCGAGTACCTCCTGGCTGACCCATTTTAAGAAACTGAAAATCAGCAAGGAAAAGCCACAACTTGGGAGAGTCTGTTTATCCTATCACTATTATACATGATATCAAACCATGATTAGATACTGGCATCACCCATTCTTCAGAGCCCACACTAACAACTATTTTTGAAGGAGAGACCTTTGTCAACAAACCATATAAAGTCCAGCATTAGGTTCTTTTTGGTCCCTTTTTGTTAATCTAAAGTTTTGAGATTCTCCTTCTCTAGCACTATAAGTTGGCTCCCCACCTGCTTAAAGAACTTAGAGAGACGTGTCACAAGTCTATGACAAAGACTGGTAATAAAACCATGGCCATTCATGCCAATGAACATTAAGAAATAAAAGCCAGAACTGAAAGGGAAAAAACTCTTGAGAAGTCTGCAGATTTAGGTAAAGATCTCACAATATGGCACTATTGTTATCAAAAGGGAAACACCTGTTTCTCAGTGCTCAATCATGAAATTTACCATAAAGAAGAGCATTTTGGGGTTCCTTTATGTTGCTTTGCTTCCCGCTGTTTATTCCCAACACAGCCTGGTTCACCACCTTTCTCGCAAAGCTATTTTCCAAACTGTTTGTTTCCATAATCCTATAAAGCAAATACCTTAACTTGAGTTACAGGGCTGGTCCCTCTCTTTTCATTTTTTATCCCAGTAGGTGAGACTGCCCCTGCTGTGTTTGGTGGCTGTGGAGTTGATGGCATCTTTGCTCCAGGTGACACCTGCATGCTGGCCAGCTGAGCGGCATAGAGCTGCTGCAAAACAGGGAAGACAAACATCATCTCTTTAAATGCAGCTGAAATAGAGTTTCCAAAAAAACTTACCGTATTGTTAGACAACTATTTCTCTGACAGCTTTGCAATTTTTCTTTCACTATTTTTAAAGAGGAAAATAAAATAGAACAAATAGTGTAACAGAAGGAAAGAATACTGGGTGGGAGCCATTGTTCTGTTCTTGGTCCTTCTAGCAATACGTTTATGACCCTAAACAAAGGATTGAATTCCTCTAGAACTCAGTTTCTTCAATTGCACAAAAAGGAATTTGCCTAAATGGTCTCAAAGGTTCTTTCTAGTGCCAAAAATCTTTACAAAAAGTTCTTTGCATGCCAGTATGTCCATCTGTGTAATTTTAATATTCATGAACTGATCTAAACTTTCCTAGGGACATCTGAAGGAACATGGTTCTAATTCAACATTGACCAAGCTTCTCTAGGGATATTGATTCTTCTGGATGATAAGAATGCTATCCCCAAGAGGCCCAATGGCAGTCCCTTCTTCCTCAAGATCTTATTTCTAGGCAGCATATAACATAATCCTAAAGAGAATATAGTCAGATTTGTAGGGGGAAAATCAAGCTTCTTTTTCCTAGCACAGGAAGTTAAACCTTTAACTGTTGATTTATTAGTTTTGGGGTGAAATTGGCAATAAATGAATGTGTTAATCTGCTATGGTTAACCAGAATTCAGATACCTCAATCTTAACACTATTTCATGCTTGAAAATGCCGTTCAAATATTTTCTTTTCTTCTTATCATCAAGATTAAGCCATTACCTTGATAGTCATATTTCTAGCGTAATAAATAGAAAGCTTCCTAGTTCATCAACCACCAAGAAAATAGCTCAAACTTTGCCATATTAGTAGGGAGAAAAAACAGGTGGTTTGTATGTAATTTCCAGCATTACTATCATTCAGATGGACAAATAAAAAAAAATTACAGTAATCAAAAACAGACCTTTCAGCACATGTAATTAAATGAAAGCTTAATAAAGAATAATTTGCAAGCGCCAGATGTGCTTATGTCATGATTGTTGCTTTCTTTGGAACAATTTTTCTAATATAACAAGCCTCTAAAGAAATTAAAGTTTCATAATTCTGTATGTGCAATGACTCAGTGGCAAGAAAAATTCACAAGTAAGAGTCAGTCAAACTGCTAGAACTTCAGGGAAAGAAAGGGCTGTCTTGTTTCCTTTTCACTCTGTGGTATCCTCTTTCTTTAAAATTCAGCCAGGTGTCTTCAAAAAGGTGGGCAAGCGAAACCTCTGAAAACTTTCTGCTTGAACTAAGCCAGTGAGGAAAAGTTCTATACTGAGTGGAGTGGAGATGGTTGAGAAGTGAAAAAGTATTGGCTATGTAGTGGCTGGTATCATGACCAATACACTCTACTACTGAGTATTAACGAGTCATGAAAACTTAGAGAGGTCCACAGATGTCATTTATGCCTTCATCTCACTTCATGATTCACAAGATCAGAAGCAAGTCAATTGTACTCAATCTTGAGTCTTCAGGGAACTCCAACTAGTGAAGAAAAGTAGAAAAACAAATCTTTGGAAACAAATCTACTTCGTAAATGCTGACTAACTTCAGAGATCCTTCACAATAATTGAACAATATAGTTGCCTTTTAGAAATAAAGTAGTGTTAATTATTTCCTCTAAAGCTTCGACAATCATTTATTTTATACCCCTTTCTAGAAAGTTGTACCTCAGAAAAGCAAGACCCCATAAACTCTGAGATTCCTCTGAGTTGTGATTCCTCAGAGTTCCTTGTGAGTTGTGATTACTGATACAGTATAGCTACACGCTATAAAACTTACAGAGCTGGGTAAACTGGACAGTAGGATATCAGATAAGATATAGTAGAATGAGCCTTGAAATGGAAGTCAGAAATTAGAGTCCAGTGTAAAGATAGAAGATGCTCATGAAAATAAAAATTTTCACATTCTAACCAAACATATTATTTTAGATATAAGTATAGAGCTTTTCAGATAGAAGACTTTAGATCTGATTTGGATAAAAGAATGTCATTCATTGAATACACATGGGTTTACAGAAAAATTTCACAAATAGCTCATCTTCTAAGCAAACATTAACTGAAATATTTTCTATATGCCAGGCTCTATGTTAAGAGCTAAGGAGGATTCCAAGTCTTAGAACAAATGCATAGCTCTAGAGATGTAAGATACATATCCTTAACACTTGATGCTTATCACTTTTTCTTAACCTTGTGTTTAGTTATGCACATAAGTCTCATCATGATTGATAGACTGTAAGCTTATTGAAGTCATGATCAACCTAATTATGTTTGAATGCCTGGCATCAAGAATAATGCCTTGCAATAAGAGATAACCAATCAATATTTTCTGAATTAATATGCTATATACAATCACTGGATGTTAGGGAGGACAGATATTCTCTCTATAAATGAGGCAACAGCAGTGGTATATGATTATATTCATTGTAAACCTAATGAATAATTTTACAGTGTTGAGTTTTAACAAAATAAAAGGAAAACAAATTCAGTCCAAATTAAATTACACTGTTTCACAAGAAATTACTCTCTTGAAGTCATTTTTAGAATGTTGACTACATAGCTCCTCAATGACTGCTAGCTACAAACTTGTCTTAAACTTCTCTAACACAGATTGTAGTACTAATTTTTCTTCTCAGCCTAGTTACTTATAAATTTAAAGTTTCTCTAAATGGTACTGCATCTTTTTCTGAAAGAATACAAAGTATTAGTTATTCATATAAATAGCTTTAGGTTAGAAAACTCCTTTGCAAACTAATGGCTTAGGAAGGAAAAAGGTTAAACTCTGATTAACTACTACAAAAGAGTTTACAAAAGTATCATTCCATGTAAGATTCTCAGATCATAGTCCAGTCAAAATGATGATAATAATGAATATCCATTTGTAAACAGTGTTGAGGGTTAAAGAAATCAACAATGTAATAAAGCTTCTAACAGGCTTAGCCAGAATCCTACAAACACTTAAACTTTGGTGAAGACTGTTTTTGTAAACACAGGTTTTTTCACTTCAATTTTGAAAAATGTTCAGTGAGTATTTGGGATACTGAATTATCTTTTTAACCAAAATACATAGAAGACATGCAGTGCATACATGTAAAAATGAGCCTAGCTAAATATTTTTCAAAATTATGAAATCACTCATATTTCATAGGAGCACTTTATGAAATGCTTTTACTATTTTATGATTTAAAGCATTCTACCTTTATTATTAGTTCAGTTTTAATAAAGTATCCAGCATTAAATTTTTGGTAAGCTGAACAATAACATACTTGGTACCTAGAACTGAAAGGGCCTTAACAGATCATTTAATCTAGTCTGACCTCTTCATTCCACTGATGAGCTGAGGTCTAGAGAATAGAAATAGCCTGCCCAAGACCGTATAGTTAGTTACTACTGGTGCTAGAATAAGAACTCTCTAGCCCTCATTCCAACGTTATCATTTAAACTAGAAACGGATATTTGGACCAACCTTTGCACCTTTCAAGCACATTTCCAATATTGATGAATTTGTTAAATGGCAGATTTTATTAAACATGTACTATTAACTAAACACTGTGCTAAATAATGAAGGTGTAACAACATGCAAATCAGAAATAATCCCTGCCTTAATGGAGCTATTAAATAAATGCTTAGACAATAACTATGAATTAAGGTTAGCATAAGTGCTGAGAAAGAAAAATATAGAATGCCAAAAAAGACCATCCAACAAAGGTATTTAACATAGTCTGGAGGATCAGAATAGCTTCTCTAAGGATGTAACACTTTAAGAATTATCCAGGTAGAAAGGTTGACAAAGAACATTCCAAAAAGAAGAAACATCTGTTATTATGGCTCTGAGGTAGAAAAGAAGGCGATGTTTTCAAGTAACTTAGACGAGGCCAACATGGAGGAGGCAAGAGTGGGGAAGGGCCTTATTAGGACACAGTAATAACTTCAAACTTTATCCCAAGAGAGGAGTATCTAGAAAGAGCAATGAACTAAAACTAAGACACAGAGCATCTTTTCTATGCTTTACCACTAACTCATTGACCAATCTTTTAAGTAAATTGGGTTAAGACAGCCCTGTGAAGTTCTCACAAACTCAGAAATATATGCCTCTAATAGTTCGCTGGAGTTCTTGTGTCCTGAAACTAGCCTTTATTTGGATCTTAGTGACACTTAAAAAACTAAGTCTGCTTAGATTCAACACAGAACAGTAGGTCCTACCAACCAAATTCAGCCTTTTGGTGAAATTCTTGAATCTTGGAGTATACACGCTGGCCTATGGCCAGGACCTACGAAATGGATTGTGTCAGAGTCATTTTACAACACTATTGTGTTTGGGATGAAGGGCATGCTTTTCCCCCAGTTTGGCCAAATTTATGTCAAATTATAATGGATGGTGTCACAGTGTATCTAATATTTACCATAACGTGAAATACGTATTTTTTATTCTTGCTTTCTGTGATAAAATCACATAAGATCTCCAAGGGAGAGCACCATAGGGAAAAAAGGTGAAAGGCCTTTTATTCTCATAATCACCTGATTTTCACATAATCACATAACCACTCATCCAGTCATCACCACCATTCATTAATGTGTTAACAAACATTTACTGAGGACCAGCTTAGTTATGTATAGTGCTAGGTATTTTACATTTATTATTTTATTTCACCTTCAAAATAATTTATATAAGATAGGAATTACCTATTTTAGAGTCAATCTCACTTTAAAGCCCATGTGCCTTCTACTTTTATATGTTAAAATTGTTTCAAATAAGCTATACAGTGAATCACAGTGAAATCCATTTCCTGTTCCTAACCACCAGACAAGAATCATTGTCCAAGAAGAGAGATTCTGATATTGCTGCTCTTCTGAACTCTTAAACAGCAAACTGTATTTCCAGATGTCCTACTTTCTTCTAAAATGGCATTTGGCAATCCTCAAATGAAGAAAGAAGAGTTAAGGGTGCTACCAGTAACTTGAAGGAGCAAGAGGCAAAATTTTTAGCTAAACTCCCTTCTCCAACCAATCTTTGAGCCATAATAGAAGACACCTGAAATACCCTAGTGACACACATTTAACAGACTGATAAAATAAAAAGAACTATGCCAAGCATGGGTAGAAATAGGAGAACTTGATAAAAAAGGGAAATTGACAGGGGCTTTAAATTGGCACCAATATGCTCTAGTATATGGAAACAAACGGTAAAAAAGCAGGCACAACTTCACATGCTGAATTCTCTTTGGAGTAAATTCTCCTGTGTTTTGTCATTTCAATTAGAAAGGGCATTTTAAAGTGGCCTGTTGGAATCTGATCCAGAGAGAAAGGAAAAAAAAAAAATTCTCCCTCAAATACAACTTGCCTGTTGCTGGATAATGAAGAAAGGAAGAGAAGAGAAAATGCTATTCTATGAAAAGATTCAATAAGCACTACTGAAAGATTTCAACTCTTACCTTTATAGTTACCTGATTTGCTGTGGTTCCATGTAATGTCTAAGAACCCAGGCCTCTAGCTCAGGTTAACTCAGATTCTGTTCCCTGTGTACCAGACACTCACTACTCTGGACAATAAGGAGATGTTGTAGAAACAAGCAGGGTGGGTGGGGAGGCATCCTTCAGGAAACGTCATTATTTACTTGATGGATGACTGCCTACCACGAGGCCCCAAGCCCGGCTCAGTTCTCCAGGGATATCCTGGGGTTTGTTACCTTCTCAAAACAATGCTGATGACCATGTCTCTGCCTACCAAGCAGGCATGCTATAAAGCTGGGTAAGTTCGGCTGTGAGGCTATGAGAAGGTGGAATGGAGACAGGGGTAATTAAGCAGCCTGATTTAGTGCTTGTTCAGCACAGGGAAGAAAGTGTGTCAGTAACAAGTCATTACCGACTGAAGGAGGGGTGGGGGAGAGAGCTTAAAAATAATTTGAAGGAGATCACAAATACTTTTACTTCTCATAAACCTCCAATGTCAACAAAATGATCCAGGAAATATAGCTGTGGTTTTATAGAAGGAAAGAACTGAAGTCCTTGTTTTCAGCATAGAAGGTACTTGTTTAGTTATACCCTTAATATTTGACACCAAAGAAAATTGACTGTGGGGATAGGAGGTGAGAGAAGGAATCAAGGAAGAACTCTCACTTCTACTCGCCACATATTGGGTTAATTTCCAAGTCAATCTCCTTGCTCCTCCTGCATATTTTTCTATTGCTATATTTTTTTCCTTTCCTATTAACCCCTTTGTCATAATTCTACTCATCTTTTGAGTCTCAACTGAAAATCACTTTCTCTTTAAAGACTTACCTGACCACTGCCTCCTTTGTGCTCCCACTACATCTCCTTCTCTCTCTCTATCCATCTCCCACTTGATGGAATTTATTATTTTCCTGTCTTTCTCTCCCACCAAATTCTGAGCTTCTTAAAGGAAGAATTGAATCTTATTTGTTTTTATGCCCCTACCACCTAACTTAATGCCTGACAATAGGCACTCTGTTAAGACTGACCACTAAAACCCCTTTGTTTACCTTCTTGTTTCTATCTTCCAAAAATTGCTATAATTTCTGCCCACACCCTTTTCTTAGTGTACTTTTCCTCATTCCTCTCCAAAAGGAACCCCAGAGATGGAGATCACTTCTCTTCATTTCTGTCTTCTTGAATCTATAAGCATGTGAATTCACCATTTTATAAGTATGTGAATTCACTGATTTTTTTGCAAAGAAACACCAGATAACACAATGTTATGTAGCAGAATTGTAAACAGTATCTAATCCAATCCCTTTGCTTTCCAGATGCAGAAAACGCAATCCTGGAAAAGGAAGTGATTTGCATAAGCACCCCAACTAGTGAGCAGTGGGCAGAATGGAATCTAGAACCTGAGTTCCCTATTTTCCCCATTTGGTGTTCATAAGGACTCATTTCTCCCCGTGTTCTATTTTCTCGGGAAACTGACTGCAGATAGAATTTGTACATTCTATCAAAGCTTTTAGTTTGGATTACATAAGAGGGATGTTTTCCACCATTCCCGTAAGAGTTAAAGAGATATTCATCCTATATGTATTTAAAAAGTAATCGCTGGGCACCCAAAAATGATTTATGTTGTAGAATTTTATTTTAATATTTGTCTTAAAGTGTACACATTTTAAAATGCAACCACAGTGATTAGGTTAGGGTAATTATAATCATATTAAGGTATCTACATATTTTTTTAAATTAAAGTTTATGCAAACACACATAAAGGACCAAAAATTTGTCTTAGGTGAGAGCAGACCTATTTCAACCCCTTTGAGACTTCTGCCATTTGTCTTACCACAAAAAACCAAAGGAAAAATGGGACAAGCATTGACTGTAAGCCACTGGAGAGCCAGGACCTGTTTAATTCATTTCATTATCCCCTGTAGCCGGCTCAAGAATGTCAAGTAAAGAAAAATGAATTGAAAAAGGACTTTTCCTGGCTAGAGATCCTCTTGCTTATTTTCCCAAGCACTGAGTAGCTTGTTCCTTTGACATAACTCATTGTGCTAATGGGATGGGGGAGTAGGGGGAATATGTCGGGTGTGGAAGAGAGGAGAAGCTATAAAAAAAAAAAAAAAAAGAAAGAAAGAAAGAAAAAAGGATAGGGAAAGAGGCTCAGGTCAAAGGTCCTACCCTTAACAGAGCACCCAGTTATCTGCTATTAAAAAAACAAAACAAAACAGAATTCATTCTGATTGCACCAATTATATTGGAATGCATTCAGACGAGCATTTCCTTATGGAACATAGTTGCACAGTGCAAATAACTAAAATAAACAAAGCCACCCCCAATAATTTTAACAAGAAAACTCAATCTCTCTCTGCTTCTACCAAATATCTTCAGTTTTGGGGTGCTAAATAAAATATGGAAATACATAATGCTTTATTTACAGAAATAGAAGTTCAGTCATTGAAACAATTAGTAATTTGGTTCTTGAAGCAAGATATTCGAAGAGGTGATAATGAGGGTACTTGGAAATAGGCATGATGGGAACGAATTTGACTGTTTTCCTCTGTTTCTAAGAGCTGGGCAGGCAATGCTGAATAGATCCAGCTCTCTGAATGTGCTCCAAGTGGTACAGCTTGCATTTGTAATGCTCCTTTAACTCTCTAGTCACAAAGCCATAGCTCATCAGAGAAGACTTAAACAAGTGCTCTTAACTACCAATAGGATATAAAAACTCATCAAGAAGTCCAGAAGTTAGATTTGAAATCCAAGCATTATTTCCCATAAACTAAGTCATAGGGAATTTTTCAACGTGTGTATATATTTCAGTGCATGTGCTGAGTTCAATAAAACACCATTAGTAAATGAATATACAATAGGTTCCCAATATTTAAAGGTATTGTTTGTTTGTAACCAAAAGGTGACTTTCAGTTCAAGTTCATTCGAAAATTATTTATTGAGTAGCTACTACTGGCCAGGCACTATTTGGGAAAACAGAAGTGATCAGTGACTTTGGGGAAGGGAGTCAGGAGAAGACAAAACACAGATATGTAACTCTGGTGGTGATGTGCCATGAAACGTAAAGTGACTGGATATATTAATACTACAAGGGAGGAGAAGTTTTAAATATAGAAAAGGTCAAAAAAATAAAAGAAGGGGACATTTGAGTAGAGACCCAAAAGAAGTGAGGGAGTAAACCAGGTTATTATGGGGACAGCATTCCAGGCAGAGGCAAAGGATAGGTACAAGTCCTAGGGCCAAAGGTGTGCTTGTGCTTAGAATGTTTGAGAAACAGCAAGAAGGCCAGTGTGGCTGCAGCTGAGTCAGCTGGACAAAGGGTAAGAGGTCAGGTGCCAATAAGAGAGCAAGAGGGTCAGACCATGCAGACCTTGTGCACTGTCAGACAGACTTTGTATTCCATGCTAAGTTTCTGGGTTTCTAGGAAACACCATTACAACAACATGGCAGACCTGGAAATCCCTCAGCAGTACCCACAGGAAAGTCTGGAGATGTGCCAGGGCTGCCTTGCCATGGCCCATGATGACTGCCAAGAAACCAGATGCTATTGCTTGAAAAATATCCTACAACTGCCTAGCTTCTGTGTCTTTCGATTTCCATCCATAATGAAGCCTCCAAAACAACACAGGATGATGACAAATATGGGTAAGTATGCAATGAAAAAAAGTTTTTAAATTGTTAAAAATACATTCGGGAAAAATGCATGAGTATAATATTCTCTAGATGCTATTTTTTCCTTTTAATCAATTGATAGAACAAATATCTCTGGCTGGAAATGTGTTTATTACATAAAAATGTTTTTACTGTTTTAAATTGAACTTGGTTTTTAATCTCTCAGGAGCCTTCAGAAGATGGAACACAAGAATTATGCTAATGAACAAAATTTCATACCTATGATGAAGTGTACAGATTTGTTGAACAAAAATCTCATATTAATATTGACATGAAATGTGCATTTGTAATAAATATCGAGAGAGATAAGGATGTATTTTGAACTTACTTTTAAGTGATCAAGCAAACTAGGCAAGAAATAAGGCAAAGTATCCTATTCTTCCCTTCCTCTGATATTTTCTTCTGCATTTTTTTAATCAAATAAATGTTTTACCCTGTTTCAGAGCCCCCTCCACTAACTGTCATTTTCAAACTGCAAATTATTAGTATTGCCAATTGGACAACTTCAGCATATTTTGCAGTATGTAAATATGCCATCTGTATCCTACAGTAATACCCATGGCTTACTCCCTAATTAGCAGAAAGGAATGATACCTTATACATAGCAACCATAGTAAAATTATTCAAATCATGTGTAATAAACATACAATGTGCTTTATTGTCACTAGATATGATCTGATTCATATACCAACAATCCACCTTAAAAAATCATTATAGCAGATGAAGCAGGCAATGGTTAATATAAAGGACTGAAGAAGAAACTTAGAAAAATACGCCTTGTATGTTGCTATCAGAGGCAGGATAGCACAATGGTTAAGAATGCACACTCTTCAGTCAGGACCTACTAATTATGTGATCTCAGGCACATTATTTAATCTCTCAGGGCCTTAAATTTCCACATCTTTAAAATAGAGAAATAATAGTACCTACTCCAAAAGATTCATTGTATGGAGTAAATGAGTTAATGCACATAACATACTTAGAATAGGAGTACACCATAAAGACATTGTAGGCTCTTAAATTCTTATTGGTATAGTCTCTTTAATAGATACCACTCCAGAGATCTTACTGAGAAAAACATTTGGCATTTTTATTCAATTTAGCAAAAATGTATTAGGAATACAAAGATGAATAAGATAGGCTGTCTATCAGGAGCTCACAGCAAGAAAAGATGAGAGGGAGAATGACACAATATGATAAATGGTATAATGGAACCATTTACAAATTACTACTGAAACACCATTATTGAGAACAATTAGGGTTTTTTTCTCCTAGATTTATTGAGATATAATTGGTAAATAACGTTGTGTAAGTTTAATGTGTACATACAATAATTTAATATGTGTATCTCTTATGAAATAATTACCACAATAAGCTTATTTAACACATCCAGCACAATTAGTTTTGACTGAGGACAATTAGGTACATTTTGCTTATAGCAAAGCCCAAAAAAGAGATCTATGTTAGCTAAATGTTTAAAAATAATCCTATAAAATTAATTAACAACAACTACAAACATCCTGAGAAGAATGGGGAGGGTTTAGATTAACAGAATTTCTTTTCTGCTTGTGGTAACGTCTCCCCGTCACAGCCCATTCCTTTAGGCTAGTACGCAAAGACTGTGCTCCACAGAATTAAGATGTTCACACTAAGGGCCAATGAAGCTTTGAGAAAGCCTTAAGATTTATAGAATGTACCACTTCACTGGAAAAAGGGAAACCTCCCTTGGCTATTCATTTAGGGAATAGGAACTTTGTTCTTGTTTTCATTGTCCATTGTTGGACAGAGAAAACGCTTTAAGCATTCAAAGTCCTAATTTGCAGGAGGGTGTCAGAATCTCAGTATCTCCTCTAAGCCTACTGTAACACCTCTAGAAAACCCTCGTTACATGATGTAAAATCACAGCTTTAGTTTGTTAAGAGGGCGTAATTCTGAGCGGACCATGGAATATTTATGTCTCTATGCAGCTCTTTGAAGGAATAATCTTATGTTTTTGTGCCTGTCGTGGGTCAGAGGTTCAAATCAGCACTTCTTTCTGTCACTCCTTATATGTTTTACTATAATTTACAGCTCAGCAAGAGGACTCATAAAACAAAAGTGTCTATTTTATTTCAGCAACTAATTCAAGTTAATCAAAGATTTCCAGCCAAACAACCCAGCATGAAACTCTGCATGGAAAATATGAGGAAAACAAAGCATTTTGTCAAATAACACATCTCATGATGTAAACACATATGTCTCTTAAAGGAAATTTTATCGTTTCCACATTATCGGCATACAAAAGGAGCATTCTTGTCGCAGACCTGGTGCGACTGTGGAGTCATCGTCATTGGAAACAAGAGCCTGATTAGGTTCCCACACAGATATGAATAGACTTTCCTCTTTTAGAGAAATAGCTGCTTTTATTCCTTTTTAAAACAGACTGGTAATTGTCACCCTAAAAACACTGAATTGTACTAGGGCAACATTTGTTTCTGCTCTTTTTTCCCATCTTTTTAGAATCAGCCAATAACATTACTATCCCTTCTGGTTGGTCCTCTTCTGGAAACTCTGAGTTAATCCACAGCTGTGTGAATGTGAAAAAGGGACACAGCAGGCTAAGTCTGTTGGGTCTCTTGTCTGCTAATAAAGTGCACAGTCTGCAGGACAGATGTTAAGAGGATCTGTTGAATAAGTCAGTGGCAGAGATCCTGACCTCTGCCAAGGAACATTTTATTATTCCAGAAAGGGGCGTAATTTCAAGGCATTAACAATTAGAAGAACCATAGCTTTTCTTTATAGATTTTTACTCCTTGCTTCATCGTTTGGTTGAAATATCAGTATGAAGGCCCCTTCACTGAGAAGCAATGTGCTAACTGTGATTGAGTTTAGTACAAACTGCAGATTACAAGATTTCCCCAAATCCCAGGGAAATGGTTGGACCTTGGCTTTGCTTCAATCTTAAACAGTTTTGTTTATTTTGCGTGTATCATTACACTATTTGTACAGTTTCACTTGCCACAGGGTACCATTGTACTAAAGGGACCATGAATCTTAACAAACATAGTTCCCTAACTATTAAATCTGGTGTAAGGGGAAATGTAAACTAGAGATCAAATTAATAGAGGAATATCACATCATGAAGTTGTTCACTATACCTTATACCACTTTACCATTTATGGTGTGAATAAAATCATGTCTACCACATGCATTGCAAATTCCCCAGTGTGGTGTAAAAGGCACTTTGTGATCTGACCCCTCGCTTACCTTTCCAATCTCACCTCCTATTGCTCTCACATGCTCAGCCTGTGCCAGACTGTTCGTTGTTTTCCGAATGTGCCATGCTGTCTATCGCTTCTACACCTACAGGCAGACTGCTCTTCATCTGGAGTGCTTTTACTCGCCTCTGTATCTCTGCCACTCTGAATCCCTCCCCCATAAACCTAGTGTATTTCCTCTCTCCTTTCAAGATTCAACTTTAACATCAGCTCATCCATGAAGATTGCCAATACTTCTGCAGGCAGACCTTAACACTTCCTCCTCCCATAGCATTTTTATTCTGGAAACACATATATTTTAACAATTTATCACACTGTTACTGGATTGTGGGCCTTCTGAGGACAGGGATCAAGTTCTACCCATCTTAGTATCCCCCAAACAGAGCACAGTGCTTACTACACATCAGGCACTTAATAAACATTTGGGAAATTAATGTCTAAGTGAACTGAATAATTAATCCTTTTTCATGTCACTATAAATTTGTATTTTGGCCTTGTCACTACTACCAGTACTGTTACAGAGTCTTATACTTTAATATGCCTTGTTTTTTTTAAAAGGATAACCTTCATTAGGTTGGTACATTCCATTGCAAAAAAAAAAATCTCTACAAAAACTCATCACCACCCACCCCCACCTAGAATAAGTGGAAGCAAAATATATACTAACATCTTGGCCATATGTTTAAATTCAGTTCAATTCATCCAAACTTTATTTACAATAAGTCATAAAATTTTGTTCTCCACACTGTTGCCTCACAATTCTACACATCCTAACCCAGGCCACTTACAGGCTATGTGGCTCTGGTCAAATTAATCCATGTCTCTAGGCCTCAGCCTCTTCAACTGTAAAACCAAAAGATTCACAAAAAAAATAAAGTTCATAAAGCACTTTTCACAAGCATTCTTGCAACTGCCCTATGGGGATAGGTATCATTCCTAATCCATTTAATAGAATCTGGGTATAGAAAGATTAATTTGCCCAAGCTCATGGAACCACTGGTAGAGTTAGGATTTGACTCTCAAAGCTTTTGAGGGCTTTTCTAGCTCTGAAAACCTATACAATTTTACAATCTCATTGTCTATTTGTGAAGGTTTTTCTTTCAAAATGGTGGCACTTTTTCTTGATTGGTGGGAAGTCCAGTTTAAAGTACCTTAACTGATGCCTGACCATCACTTCTTGCTAAAGAGCACTGCACTGGGTCTCATGCTTTGTGAGCTCAGAAGCAAGTGGTCATCAGGCAATGGCTTTAGAACAAAAGGATTTCAAAGAGCCTATACACAGTCATCTCGGTCAATCAATAAATTTGTATACTTATACAGAGATTCCAAATGATCAGCCATGTCACCTTTCTTATCACTGAAGAAATGCTCATCTAATTGATTTTCTCCCTAGGCTATTATAAAAGGGCAAAAACTTGTTTGGCTTGCTTGTTTAATAGAGTATCTAAAGTACCTAGTACATGCATTTAAATATGTTGAATTAATGAATTAATAAGAGATACAAGCATAAGGATGTAGAGACTAGCTGACTGGCTTAGGTTACCTCATTTGATCCTCACAATATGGAAAGTGTCATTATCCTCATTTCATAGCTGAGGAGACTGCGGTTCAGAGGACATTAGCTCATGCTCACTTAGTTCTTTTAACTTAAGAAGACTTGTGGAACCAAGAAGCACTGATTTCTTGAAATCTCCAAGTCATTCACTATTGTTTAGACAGAAAACATATCAGAGAACAAGCTAGTTGTTCTAATAAAGAGTGAGCATGGTGTCTGAATACATGGTGGCAAATCATCACCCGACGATATATAGTCATTTTCCTGCTTCACAGGGAGGTCTATCTGTATCTGGTCATAGTGTTCCATAATCAGGAAACATGGCAGAGGTGGATCTAAAATCAAGAATGATATGGTTGAACATAGCTGAATTATGTATGACCATTTTGCTCTGCAACTAAGAAATGCCTCTTTATTAAAATTATTGATAAATAGATGGAGAAGTTGGGGACTTCCACCCAAATCAGTCACATCTAGGCCTCTACTATCTCAATAAAGTTTCCCACTCTTGCTCTCACTCTCTCTGTTGTGCTATGTCTAAGCCAATGACATAACTTTGCATTCATTATTCAGGGACTGCCCCTTGGGCCCTGCAGCAAACACTTCCTTGATATGAAGATGTTCTGAGCAGGTAACAGCAACACTGCAGAGAACAAACAGTATCTTTTTCTATGTGGTCTAAGGAGCTCCTAAACTCTGGGGGGCAATCCTGGTGCACTGAGGACTGGTTGGGGCACATGGTCCATTCCATTTAGTGACAGTGAGTGTTTCTTCTTTCTTTTTAAAAAAATGTATTTGCTTTTTTATTTGTAAGCAGACCAAGCGATAATCCATTGAGAACGTGATGCTAAACCTCTTTTCCTACAGAGTTTTTAAACTGGGCCTCTGAGAAGGAGTTTGATACAATTCAATGACTGAAGTAATACCTTTGTCCATTTGAGCATTAAATGGCCCGTTGAAATACAGCTTAGTTAGAGGGAATTTCAGAAAATAGTATTTTCCAATTTTTTTTTTTTTATTTCTCTCCCAGATGACTAGAGCAGAGCTTGGAAAACGCAGCTCAATCACTTTCTACAGCCTCTCAGGTCAGCCTCTCACCAGTCTTAATTAAATATAACCCCCTCAGAATACGAGAGGTTAAGTGAGAGCAACACAGCATTCTCCAATATATTACTGTGAACACAAATGGCCATAATCTGTTTATAAGAAGGCTCCTTTGAGCACAGAGGTCTCACTAATGAAAAATTATAAGAGGAAAAGCAACATAATGTGACAACTGTTCATTGCAAAATACATTTTAAACTACCCATTTCCACATCCATTGTGCTTAAGTAACACCTATCATAAAGGAAATTGGTGTAACAGATGGTTTCAGCTCTGGGTAGCAAATGCAGACCAGTTTTCAGTGTGACAAAGTGAAACTGTAGGTCAGTGCAGAATCCAGTCAATCTCTTACCCAAAAGTCATCCTTCTCCTCAAGTTAGAGACTTTTTCCCCAGCAGCTACAAGTACTGGTAAATTTTCTCTTTTTAGCAGATGCAGCATCTTCAGTGGCAAAACTTGACCAGACTCTAAAACTAGAAAATTGCTGAAATAATAGTTCTGTACTAGCCATTTTTAATTAGAAAAGTCTCTTTAAGCTACTGGGTTTATGGTTCTAAAAAGTTTCATACACTGTCCAGAGCTATTTGTAAATTAAATCACTTAAAATAAAGCTCTTTAATACTCTATAATTAGTCTTGTCTCTCCGAACATGACTTTACTGTAAATGCTCCTTCCTGACTCTCCTATTGTCCCAAGATTCCTGAGAAGAAAGCAGCCAAGCGATAATTCAACATTATTGCTGCTTCAGTGCACTAATCGCTTAAAGAGCGGCAAAGACTCCATGCTCTCCGCCCCACAGCCCCCACGGCCGCCTGGCCAGAGGCAGGCATCCCGACCCAGCAACGTCCAGATGTCAGGAGGAATCCCCAGCTCCTGATGCAGCAGGCGCTCCATTCCAGGATGGTTGAACATCTGCTTCATCTGCTGGCATGCAACCTGCTGAACGTGCTCAGAGGGCAGCGCAGGCTGGGGATGGGCAAGGACACACTCCCCAGCTACTCCAGGAGACTCATCAAAACTTTGAAATGATAAGACAGGCCCAGAAACTCTCCAAAGAATAGGACTCTGGCATTCAGCAAAAACATTCTAAGCGTTTTTCTCAAAAGAAAGCTACAGAATAAGACGTATTTCATGATAGTTCTTCTTATCTTTGTCAATTCTATTAGGCTTGAAGTTTCCTCTGGACAGTTAACCAGAAATTTGGCAGATACGTGAACTCTTTGAGATCCCAAGAATGTCATGTTAACTTTGAAATTTTTCCTTTCATAATTTAATTCACTTGAATATTATAATAAGAGGAGAATAAGTTATGCAAGAAAGCTTCTAAATGACTGCTTCCTATATACCTACAGACAGCAGAGTTTAAAGCAAAGAATCCAGGTCAAGAAGTAAATTTTAAAATGCACTTAAGTATGTATTATAGTCTTATTTTGTTTAATAGATGAGTAATCTGGTCCAAGTCACTTAACCCATCTGAGCCTCATTTTCTTATAAAATATGGGAATAACATTAAAGCATATTTATTATAAAGCCTGAATAGAAATTGTTTATTAATAGGACTATGTAATATGTATACATACATATAATATTCATACTACTCTTAAATCTGTTTTGTTTTGTTTTTAGAAAGTCAGGCTTCCTTTGTAATATCCAATTCACACATCAAATACAGGTTCCTTGCCAAGAATGATTCCACTTGTCCTATGAGATCTCAGTAAATAGTATCCTATAAAAACTAATGAATAGCTCCCAGGTCCTTACCAAATTTCATATTTACTTTACTCTGAAAGATAGACTTATATATTATTATAGTCAGAAACAACATCCCTTTACTGAAAGCCAGAGTATATGTTGTACTTAATACAATTGAATAAATGAGCCTGAGGAGAATTGTGACTGTTCTAGCCAGAAGTGACTGGCTAGAATAAAAGTCTTAGTTTTGAAGATCCAAGTGAAACAAGGAACTAAGAATAATCACATAGGTCTCAATTTTTAAAAAATCTGCCCATACTGGTTCAGGTAGATAGGTAGGTGGGATATTTCTGTTACGATGAGTAAGATTTGCAATCCCAACCCTTTATTAAATATTCCTTTCCCTATTTTCTCTTTCCCCAACTAGCATGTAAACTCCATGAGGGCAAGGACTTTGTTTTACTCACTGGTATTTCTCCGGTACCTAAAACAGGTTTTCTCAGCCTCAGTACTGCTGATAGTTTGGACTGGATAATTCTTTGCTGGAGGAGGGGACTGACCTGTTCACAGCAGGGTATTTGGCAGCATCCCTGTCCCTTACTCACTAGGTTTCAATAGTATCTCCACCCCCACCCCAAGTTGTAACAATCAAAACTGTCTCCAGTCATTGTCAACTGAACTCTAGGGGGCAACACTGCCTCCAGCTGAGGAGCACTGGTCTAGAATAATACCTGGCACATTACAGACACTAAATAAATATTTGTTAAATAATTGAGTAAGTAAATTTGTTATCTCAATTTTCATACAAATTTTTCAAATTTCCTGAGCATGATCATTTATAAGCTTCTGTTTTAAAAAAGATTTTGATGTAACTCTAAGATACAGTAAGTTTTATGCCATTGTAATAGTAATTCAAAGCTAATTAGGTGTAATTTCAACTAATAAGAATTTTAAGAGAAAGGATATAATACTTCACTGTTTCTTTAATTTAAATGAAAAAGTAAATTAGAGTGAAAACTTGCTATATAGTCCCAAAATGGATTTTTCTAGATTAAAAGCAACTCTATTTCAAACTGGCTTCAAATGAGCACTATACGTTTGCACTTGGGAGGGTTTGAGATAGTCAACACGTGTATACATTTTAAGCAATAAAATCTCTATACATATGCATCATTTATTTTTGTTTCGGTTCATTCTGCTCAAGATTTATAGCATTAGGGAAATTATGATAAAGTACCAAGGGTCATGGTCTAGGTTAAATTATAGTATGACATCAAAGGTGAGTTACAGGTATTAAATATAGCTGGTGCTATAAGAGAAACACACAATAAGAAATTAACTCAGTGCAGTTTACTGGAAATTAAGAATTCTTACTTGAGTCTTTGCTTCACCAAATTATCAAGAGGGTGGAGGCCTTAAGAAATAAAATAAATCTTGCTTTATTTTGTCTCCATTTTTGTTTATTAAAAGTAAATGCAAATACCTAGCTAAACCAGCACTAAATGACTATAAATATTAAAAAATCAGTGTTTATAAAGCTGGAAAAAAAGAATGTTAATTCCTCTCAATGTGACTCAAGATGGATGTACTGATGTCACCAACTATGAGAGAGGTATGGAAGAAGGAAATGCATGAATTTTTTAAATCCATAAACCTGATACAGTAGATACTTAGTACGGTAGATGTTCACTGCTTGTTTGTTTATGTTTAATTGAGAAAAGAATCTATCATTAGTGCCATTTAAGTTTGGAAGATATGTAAAAGGATCTAATTATCCTAATCCTATTAATCTAGAACAGTCAAAACAAAGGAAGACAGTTTCAAATCAGTACAGAGAGTTTAAATCATTACAAATTTTCCCTGAATTTCCATTTTGGATGGATTTGCACAAACATACATACCTGCAGCATATGAAATTTTCTGCAAATAAAACAGAAAGGAAGGACTGGCAGAATGGTAATTATGTGCTAGCTCTACTGTTCAAAAGTTTTACCCTTCCACTGGGGCACATCTATGATGGGAGTCTATCCAACTGTAGCTTCCAAACCCCTTTTAATTAATATATCACTTAAACATATTTTGGATTGGAATAATTAAAACTGTTAAAATGTCTATACTACTCAAAGTGATCTACAGATTCAGTGCAATCCCTATCAAAATCCCAATGGCATTTTTTTAAAGAAATTGTTTAAAAAGTTCTAAAATTCACATGCAAAACAAAAGACCCCAAATATCCAAACCAAACTTGAACAAGAACAAAGCTGGGGGAATCACATCTCCTGATTTCAAAATATATCATAAAGCTACAGTAATCAAAACAGGGTGCTACTGCCATAAAATGGATATATAGACCAATGGAACAAAATAGAGAGCCCAGAAGTAAACCTACACAAATACAGCCAGATGATTTGACAATGGTAACAAGAATACCCAATGAGGGAAGGATAGTTTCTTCAATAAATGGCATTGGAAAAACTGAGTACCCACAAGCAAAATAATGGAATTGGACCTTTATCTTAAACCATACACAACAATTACCTTGAAATGTATTAAAATTTTAAATATTAGGCCTGAAACTTTTGGATATATCTCCAAAGAAATTAAAATCAATATCTCAAAGAGGTACCTTCACTCCCATGTTCTTTGTAGCATTATTAACAATAGCCAAGGCATGGAAGCAACCTAAATGTCCATTGATGGATGAATGGATAAATAAAATATAATATACATACATTAAATGGAATATTATTCAGCCTTTAAAAAGGAGGAAATCCTGCCATTTGCAACAACATGGATGAACTTGGAAGGCATTATGCTCAGTTAAATCAACCAGATACGTAAGGAAAAATACTATGTGATACCACTTATATGAGGAATCCAAAATAGCCAAACTCATAGAATCAGAGAGTAGGATGGTTGTTGCAGAGGGCGCAAGAGGGAAAACAGGAAGTATTAGTCAAAGAGCACAAAGTTTCAATTACCCAAAATAAATAAGTCCTAGAGATCTACTGTAGAGCACAAAGCCCACAGTTAATAATACTGCATTGTATACTTAAAAACTTGCTAGGAGGGTAAATCTTGTTAAATGTTCTTATCACACCAAATAATAATAATAATAATGTTGGAAGGAAACTTTTGGATGGATGGATATGTTTATGGCGTGGATTGTGGTATTGTTTCATGGATATATACTTATCTCCAAACTCATCCAGCTGTATATATTAAACATGTGCAGCTTTTTGTATGTCAATCATACCTTAATACAGTGGTTTAAAAAATGTTTTTGTCCTGCTCCATCTGTTCTGTTACCTAACATGTCAAAATATTTCATAGTAACTTCTTCTGATTTAAATTTCCTAAGTGCTGCATTTCCTGTACAGTACAGTGTAACATAGCAAATAAGTAATAGCTAAAACTCTAATCCAAGATTCTGATTCCAAAATGGAGATCATTCCATTAGTCCATAGTTCATCTAATCCCAGCTGAAAGGTCCTTCCAAATTCCTGACTTACTCTATGGTTGGAAACTGGAGTGAAGCTTTTTCTAAGGCACTAGAATGTTTTGCTTTTAAACTTTCCACTATATCCTTAATTGCATCATCTCTCTGAATTCCAGCGTAGCTCATTATAACAGATAAACATACAGATACATGATACATGATACCAACCAAACACTACTTCAAAACTCTAGTTTGGTAATAACAGGAATAGAAGTACCTGTTACTATTTTAGAAACCACTATATCTTACAATCAGTCTATTTAAATACAAGCATTCACACACTGGGAGTTCCCTGTTGAGTAGATTAATTAGTGAGGCTGGAGCTAAATGAATGTTGCTGGAAATGTTACATTAGAAAAGATAGAGAATTGCACTAATTTTGTAATTCCAAGGTCTTGGGCTCCTACTAAACCATTTCTGTGAGTACAGCTAAACATCCCATCAATCAAATAATTTAAACACAGTGATTAACAGAGCTTAGTGAGAAGAGCTGTACTCTCTCAGCTTTTAGATATTACCTAAAAATCAACTGAAAATCAAATTTCTAAGAGAAAATCCAACATCCATCAGGATACACTTGATACCTGCCATTTTTGTTTAAAAGCCTACCTAGAAATGTAGTCATTTAATAATGCCTCCTAGTAACAGAGCACTTGACTGAACATAAAAAAAAAAAAAAGATTTCATAGGAACTTGAGTCCCAGATGATCACCAAAGAGGAAATTCACTAATTCGTTCATTTTACCAAATACTGTCCCAGGCATCATTGGTACACAAAACAGACAAAAATCCCTGAATTCAGTGACACATTATGGTAGATTAGAACTGTCCCTCAGAAACACTTTAGGCAGCAAAGCTAAAGTAGAATTGATTGCTTATTGGAATGTTGGGAAGTTCTTTCCTACTCTGATAACGTTTTTATGGAAATCTAATACATGCCTCATTAACCCATTTACTATTCACAACAACCCTGAGAATAAACATTATCCCCTTTTTTACAATGAACAAGCTGGAAAAAAGAAGGTAATCTGAGAACAGTACAGTGTAACATAGCAAATAAGTAATAGCTAAAACTCTAATCCAAGATTCTGATTCCAAAATGGAGATCATTCCATTAGTCCATAGTTCATCTAATCCCAGCTGAAAGGTCCTTCCAAATTCCATCACACTGTTAAACTCAAAGTGGGTGAGGGAAGGCCGATTAAGAGAAAAGGAAGCATTTCCCCTCAAAGCACAGCCCCCTGGGTGGCATCGTCAGAACAAGCTTTGAATCAGTGCATTATTTTTTTCTCCATCAGGTAGCTAGTAATAGGTCACTCTAATCAACTCTTTATTCATCTCACTATTAGAAATCACAACCTTTGAAGCCCACCCGGCACATCTAACTCACCCTTCTCATTCCTCCACAGAATTGTGGCATGTTTACAATTGCAAACAAGAAGACAGGCTATGAGCCAGAGAAGAGCATCTAAATACAAACATTTAGGTTGGAACTAAATAGAAATAGAGTGTTCTCAGTGTTGATGGGCACTTCTTCATTTTCCGTCTATAGCATAAAAATTGACAATATCATTTAAGTAAAATATGTGTCTGTACTCACTTTTACAAAAATTCAATTGTTCTCCTCCATCTCTGCAAACTTCGCAAGACTTGAATGGTTTCATTTAAGAATAACTTATGGTTGATAGGTTTTCCTAGTGTTTTAAGGCTCTAATTATACTCCTTTCCTCATATGTTTCCTAACTACACAGAATGCCCATCACATAAAAATGAAAATGTATTTACATTTGGTTAATTTTCATATTTAATTCCTTTCATGTAGGCTACCACCTATACTATAATTATAAGAACTTGTCTGTTAAAATATGTTCCAACTAAAGCTTGGTAGGCTTTGAATGCTCGATAAAAATCATTCTCTGAGGCTAATGAAGACAGAAACTCTGCCTGTAACAATATTAAGTTTGTTTTCTCTGGTGATTCAGAGAAGTGAGCAATCTGTCAGTAATACATTGAGTGAAATTACTTGTCTTGTAGGAATAACTGCTGACAGTCACTTTATTTCAGGGCTGACCCAAACATCTCCCTGCTGACAAACAAATTACTATGTCTAACTTTGAAAAGGTAACTAGCTTGTTTTTAATTTTGATTGGTCTTTCAGAATCCCTTATACATGCACTCAGTCCCATCCTTCATTGTATTAAAAAAAAAAAGGCAACAAAAAGTGCTTTGGGGGGACAGGTTTGAATTAATGAGTAAATAAAAAAGAAAAGAAAGAAAGAAAGAAAACCTTACCATTTGGAGCTAAGAAAAAGAACTGTTACTGCTTCTTTCCAGGACTGTAATGCTAAGTGTGTCTACCCAACATTAAGACTGGCAGTGCCGCCAGTGACTGACTGGGTGAGAGAACACATTACCGAGACAGTATTGTAGAAATTAATTTTCTTCAATAAAGTGATTTTTTAAGGCTCATATATTTCACAATCTAAACATATGTCACTGTTTCATAAACAAAATAAATGGATTAAAATAATACATTACCAATATGCATACATGTGGAGATATTTTAATTAGAAATTTTTAAACTGTGTGATATTTAACTGCTGTATTTGCTAAAGAGAAGCATGCATCATTTAATAAGAAGGGACGAGACAGGTGTACCACTTTGCGTGACACAGAGCCAGATTGTATTTAATATAAACTACAACTATGAGGCAACAATACTTTCAATTAAAAAACAAAACAAAACAAAATTACTCTAAGGATCTATCATATTGAAAGTAACCACATAATGAATCAATACACTAAAACCACTTTTTCATTAAAATAAAAAGTCATTTGAGCTTACTTTCTCAGACAATATTTCTTGAGAAACAATCTAACATCTTAGCTATTTAAAGGCCATATTTGCATGACTGCCTCATTATACTGGTCCCCTTTTTTGACTTACTTGAAGGACCAATGCTAACATAGCTGAGGAAAGCAAATGGCAACTGGTCCTGAAATTTATACCGGTAGAGAATTGGAATAAGTAGCAATATAATATATTGTTTACTGTAGCAAGTGCCCTCTGTTTCTAAAGGTCAAAAGCACTGTAACCTTAGAGTTGCAGTTTCTGATTGTTCCCAGGGTTAAATACATTATCAAAATTAATGGTTCAAGCCCCTCAACCTTCAGATATATGGGTATTCATGCCTCCATCTGCTGAACTGTTCAACTAAAAATAGCATTCTTTGGCCTTCTCTCTCCTAATATTGTGCCCCTGAGGCAGAGAAAATCAGGCCTTAGATCAGCACAGAGTACAAAAAAGAAAAAAAAAAAAAAAGAAAGAAAAGAAAAGAAAGAAAAAAGGAAAAAGAAAAATCTTTCTTGCGTCTTTCTTATTTTAAAGAAAGAAAGAAAAGAAAATAGATAATCAACAAGGATTTACTGCATAGCACAGGAAATCATATTCAATATCTTGTAATAATCTATCATGGAAAATAACCTGAAAAAATATATATATAAGTGAATCACTTTGCTGTACCTCTGAAACTAACACAATATTGTAAATCAACAATACTTCGATAAAAAAATTATTTCTAGGAGATTATAGTTTTAAATCTGAGAAGCAAAACAATAAAGTTCCTGGGTAATAATACAGGAGACATAAACAAAAAAAAAGAAAAGAAATAAAAAGAACTGGACTAATGGAAGGAAGATCTTTCCACTTTAAATATCTTTTTTCTAATTGATAGCAAAATTCCAGGCTTCCAGAGTATAACTGTAACTGCAATGTTGTAATGCTTGCTTAGTATCCACAATTTATCATGATCATAATTGTTTACAGAGCTGTGACATTTTAGCCTGTTAAAGGTGTAGAGAATATCCTAGCTAGAAAAGAAAGTAGACTTTAAAATCAATAAAGCAAGGTATTATTAAATTTTCTCCCTACTTTTGCTCAAGATTTAAAATGTTAGGGTCTGCAGCAGCTTAGATATGGATGTCTACTGTGTTGTTCATAGAAATTCCAATAAACATATACCAGGAACATTCGAGAAACTTGCCTTTCAAACAAGGTCAATCTTTTCTAAGTAGTGTACCATACAAGCAAACAGAGCAAAGTTTTTCTGACATGCAGGGAAAAAGTCCAAAAAGTGAAAGCCAGAGAACAGTGCAAGAATAAACAAAAACCTAGGAAACTCTCAAACCAGCTCAAACTTAAACTGCAAAGCTGTGACGGCCCCCGCCTTCACAGGTTCTGTATTTAGCCTAATTAAAGTGACAGACATGTGGCATATGTTGTGCTCCTGGATCGGCGCTCCTACAGCACTACACAGATCTGGCACTCACATATATGACTTCACGTTCCAGAAACCCAACAGAAGCCAGATTTGATAGCATCAGGGGTCTGTGACGGTGGCACGGGGAGAAGTCAACCTAAGTGGAAAATCAGTAAAAGAAGAGATTGGGTAGAAAATTGGCTAAGGGAAGGTTGATGGGATGGAACTTAATACCTCTAGAGAAAATAAAAGTCAAAGAGGAGAGGAAGTTTTGAATTTGAGCCAAGGCCACCTGCTTTCACATTCTTCCAACAAACTATCCTGAGTAAGTAAGCTTGCTAACTGTCATCACATGGAAAGGCTTTTTCCTAATGTCCAGTTATGTCTCTGTTGAGCAATCCTAAGCATAGTAGATTTTCAGAATGTCCAGAAATACGCCACCTTCTCTACGGCCAAAAGAAAGCATTAGAGAAGAACTCCCTTCTGGCGGTAGAGAAGACAACAGATACTCTAACAGTATATGCCTTGTCATGTCTGGGGGGATCCCCCAATATGCTTCTCATATCAAAGGGAAAGGGAAAGGGAAAGAGGAAGGCAGGCAACAATTCTGAACTCTTCCTTAGGCTACTTCTAAGGTGGCCTTTGATCTTGTCATCTTCCTTCTCCTTAGAAGTGAGCTTTCTGTATCATTTTCCAAAAATGCAGATTCAAAAGCAAGCAGAGAAGATAATGTCAAAGAGACACCTTAGTGATTACATAGTGTTTAATACATAGGAACTGGCAGAGCCAACAGGAGCTGAATATACAACTTTGCTAGATGGAATTACTTTCTTGTTTTGAGTTTCCCATCCAAGGTTAGAACATAACATTTAGTATTACATCTAACTCAGAAAGTTAAAGTTTGTTTCAGTGTGAGGTAACCTGTCTCCATTTTTTTTGGTGATTCCAGATAGCTGGCAACTTGCCAGGATCTGACAGTCCCAGAGAGCTACTCTAATGATTCAGGAGAAGAACTAAGCTTGATACTGGAGAGAGTAAGATTGGGGCCCTATAACAGAAAAGGGCTTGGTTTTCAAAAGAGCCATGTGAGCCATCTTCTCCCATGTAGTAAGAATATCCCACAAAAATAACAAAGAGCTTTATTGGAAGGTAAATATGTAAAGGATACTATAGAAGTTTATGGGGCAAAAAGCAAACAGTCAGGCCCAGGCACTCATCCCCACTTCAGCCAGAGAAAACTAAATTAGGAAGCCTGAATTAGGTAGATTTAGACATCCTGAGTGACAATTCTGACTCATTAAGTATATTTTATAGCCTTGGTTAAATAATTGACCTCTCTGAGCCTTTGTTGTTTTCTCTATAAAAGTAGAATTATATTTTATCAACTCTACAGGGTTTTTATATGGTCAAATGAGATTTTTCTTTAATGTTTAAGTGTTTTTTAAATACTATGCAGTACTATACATAAAAAAGAGTAAGGGAAATAAAGATGGTTTTGACAACACTTACAATGTAGAGAATTTGCCTAAATATATAGCAATAAACAACCTAATTCAGGGGTGTTGGTTTGGGATTTGCCTTTTTCTCTGAAAGAAAAGGAGCAGCAAAAATGAGCCTCCTTAGGAATGAGAAAAAGGGAAAGACTGCACATTAGTGTTTAGGTTGAGTGTTTGCCACTTTTTAAAAAAGCCAAGAATATGACTGAACAATCCAGTCCCCCACCCAATGAAGCACCAATGGAAGCATTCATACCTCAATCTGTTTGTGGTTGTAAGAGTGGCCACCACCATGTTCAAAGGTGTCCAAACTCCTGCCAAAACGGTCACTTAGGCCCTTTAGCCTTGGGTTAATTTGTGGGTGGGAGACATGACCCTTCTGTTTAGTAGCATATTCAGAAAAAAAAAAAAAGACAAAACATACTGTCAGAACTCATGAAACAGAACACACATTTCTAAATCCAGGGTATTGACCACACCAAGGAATTGAAGGTAGGTTTAGGACCCAGACACTCTCATAGAAACTTGGTTATAGGATAAAATAATGGTACTAGTGTCTTATTTCTGCCTCTGACTCAAGAATCTTGACACTCAATAGCATAGCTATGGAAAAAGGAGAAATAGGTTAGGTTGACTATGAGTGAGGTTTCTTTTTAGATTTTTACCTACTGCAGTAAATTCCAGTGTTAGTAGTGGAGAAGACGAAGGTTTGGAAGAGAGGTAGGGCACTGCTTCTATTAGGCAAAATATCCAACTCTACTAGTCAGTCCATAATGGATAACATCTTCAAGACTTTCTAGATGAGGCTTATGACAAAAATTTCTCCAAATATTGCAAAAATTATTTATTTGTAGACTCAATTGAGAATGCTCAAAATGATGCTTTTTCATGGTAAAATATTTGTACATGTTTTATGTTCAAATCACACAGGGAATAGCAAAGAAGAAGTAAAAATGCCTAGTTATGTGCTATTCCCTAGATCATTTAAGAAACATTCAAAATAATCACAGTAAATTATAAGAATAAAAACCCATCTTAAAAATTTCCGCTGTATTGAAATTTATTATCATATATTTTCTAAATGCTCAAATACTGAAGGTTTAACCATTACTTTAATGATATTATCTTTTTGTTTTTGTTAAAATATACACTCATATTTCAAGTCAATTTTCCATTAAGATGGCAGTGTTAGAAGGGTAGAAAGATCACCCAGTCTTATTATTAGCCCCCGTTTTACTGTGAAGAAGATAAGGTGCAAATGACTTTTTTACATTAGCTTCCAAAACACCTTCTCTGCAAGCTTAGCTTTATAGGTAAAGAACACGAATCCAGAACTTGGTCAGACACCATACCCAGACTTTTGACCTGGCATGAGGATGAGGATGGAGATGAGGATACACATAATCAGGAGCAGTGTGTTTACATTTTACCAAATAGTTAATTTGGTAATAACAACCCCCTATTCTATAAGCTACAAGAAGGAAAATATCCAACATTGTTTTCTGTTTTGATGCTTATGTGTAAGAGCTAATCTGGACATAAATGGAGACATGGATGAAGAATTGATAAGGAAAAAGCTAAGATACCCAATAACAACTAGCCATAAAAAAATTGTAAAGCCATTAACTCACCCAGTAGACAGTATATAGTACTAAGTCATAATGTCATTTTTCCTTTAAAAATATTGAAACTGACAGTTTTCTCTTCTATTTGCAGTATGGTAAGTATATAAGGTGTTAATCCTTCTAGGCTATGCTTAAAAAATTATTTAACATTCAGGCCATTATTTAGCATACAGCTGGTTAGCAGTTTTCCACTAAAGTACTGGCTCATATCCCACATTTTTTTCTTCTGGCACTTACCTGGAGCTGTAAAGGGCTGAGTCCAGAAGCAGCAGCAGCTGCCATTGTTGACGGAATGAACTGTACGGGGTAGTTATCACCTGTCGGAAAGAACAATGCATACAGGTTTAGACAATGCACAGGGAATCGCAGCAGACAAGTACAAACATGGTCCTTGGATTGCCTGAGCTTTACAACATTGCTCTAAGCCCAAACATCTGCAGAAACAAAAGGCTTAGTTGGGCACAGACTTGCAGTGCTGCCTTGGAACTTTTTGTTAACAGATAGCTGGTAGGCAAACTGGCAAAACATGAATGTGATGTTAAAAAAATTAAATGTGCAATTCGAGCATGTTCACTCCATTACAAATCTTGTAATACATCATTTTTTTAAGAGTGAAAAAATATCTTAAAGCCAGGCTGACATTCAGTTCACTGAGAAAGCATTAAGGCTTTTATATTAAAACAACAAAAAGTTTTGGCCTGGTAGGCAAGGCAGAGTATTACAGTCCAAAAAAAGATTAAGAGCTATTGACTGTCCATAAACCTAACCTTTATTTTATAAAAAACAGAGGAAAAAAATTTAAATGCCACCTCTTTAATTTGATAGGGGTAAGAGAGAAGCTAATCTTATCTGCCAACATTCTGTGAAACGCCTGGTATCCCAAATAGAGTGGAAACCGTGTTTTTTTGCACTAACTTCTCATGGAACCTAGTACAGAATCATGCACACTCACTAGGCACTTATCTTTTTTTTTTTAATGATGATTTGATTAAACAGCCACACATTTTATATGTGATATATGCATTGAAAGTCTGGTTGAAACTGAGCATGGCTCAGCAGCGATCAATGTCTTAATATGTTTCTGACTCCAGATCACCCCCAAACAAGGGGGCTGAAGTACCTTCTGTGACCTAAAAACACAGGCTGTGTGTGCCACGAGCAATCTGAAGAACCAAGAGAAAGTTATGAGGAATGTATTGTGATAGTGGTAACTGAAATCGAAATTAATACTTGTGGATAAATTACACAATATCAGTGATTTAACGGAGTATCACTTTGGCTTCATATACTTTATTTAAAGTCAGTGTTATAGACTATCTCTAGGCTATATTTTAATAGGCTGTTCCTCCACACATTTTTGACATTTATAATAATCATGCTGTTTTGCATGAACTTTTCCACACTAAAAGCTGAATATAATAATGAAAAATGTAGAAATAATCACAGTAATAAAGGCAGTCAACTAGAAATCAATAAAACCTCTTTTTCTGCATGGACACTAATACCTGGAACCTTCCTGGTGACCCTGGTTCCTTGGCATTCATCCTGTTTGCCACATGAAGTGCTACTCAGCTAGCCCAATGTAAATGTTAAGTTGCTTTCACTTTTAACAAATTGTTAGCTTCTAATCTACACAGCCCCTTTGCATCATATCCATAATACCTCATCAGACCATTGAGCACAGTGTGTGCTTGTACACAGTCCAGTAACAATTGGCTTCTGATTGCATATGGAGCGCGGCTACAATGCATTCACTCACACTATATTGTGCTGGTCTCCTATGGAGTAATGTTCAAAATATCTGATCTTGTTTTTCCCCTTCTATGAGGTTGATTTTGGTTTGCAGTGCTACATGAGCTTTTTAAAAAAGATAACTAGGCCAAATTATTTTTTATAGTAAATGACTGTCACTTTATGCTTAAATAATTCTAGTGATCTTCTTGATATTTAAACTAAATTATCTGAAGAAAGAATACCCTAATCTAAGTCAAACAGTATTTCTTTGGTTGATATCTTATCAGGTTAAAAAAACTCACAAAGCGATGTTGAATTAATGATGCTTCAAAAATAGAGGAAAAAATCACCATTCCAACCAGCAACATGGACTGCCTCCCAAAACATTTTAGAGTTGTTCTTTCTTTAAATATCATGCATTATTCATACTAACTCCAAACCATAACCCCCCTCCCTGTAGGTTTAATACCAGTTGCTTTATTTGTACTAAAACATTTTTCATGTCAAACATATTTTAAAAAAATCAAACTCTAAAAGAATTCCCTGGGGCACTCCTTTTTTCATAGCTGTCATGCTTCTATGCTATGAAATAGCTGATTTTTTTTTTATAGTTTTTGGCTTGCCAGCTAATTTATTACTATCTCTACCACACCCTGTAGTACTCTCCAGCTCACCTGCTGGCTACAAACAGCTTTCTTTCCACTGCTGACAAGCATATTTTTAAAATGTTTTTAACCTTTCTGCTGGTTTGAATCTGTATATCTGAATATAATCTTTGGAAAGCTATTTATCCAGAACATATCATTGTATCAATATCAAAAGTAAAAATGAATACATTAGAGCAACAGAGTATATCACAGAGAATGATCAGAAGAGAGAAAGAAAAAGGAAAAGGCCAGAGAAGGAGAAGATATGGGTGAAAAATAAAAGCAGAAGAGAAGATGTAAGAGGGAGAGGGATTTAGAGTATTGTGGAGTTTTGTTTTGTTTTGTTTTGTTTTTTAAATTACGTCCTCCCCCTTCCCCTTTAATTGTCTCCTCCTTAAGAGTCGATCAAGAAAAAGTTCTCAGTGGCTGACTTGGCAATGAATCAGTCAACATGTTGTAGCAATTTTTTTCAAATTTGTCTCTGGATTTGAAATGCTTGCGTGAGGACCCATTCTTTTTAAATTTGTACAAAGGAAAATGAAGCCTGTTAGAACAGGTTGGCTTTAGGCACCACTGTAATCTGGCCCTTGCTACCTCTAATATAAGAAGACAACCTCCAAAAGCCAATTTGGGAAATAATGCCCATTCCATAAATCCATCTTCCCAGGCTTCAAGGTTTTTGAAATGAAAATTTTTACCCGAAGATTACAAAACAAGTAAAAACCAGGATTTAAAATCTATGGAAATTTTGCCTGACCATTAGTTTCACTTGCCACAATAAGCAACAGTCTTTTGGAATCAAAGCAGCTCCACAGAAAGTGTTTCTGAATGAGAGAAAGTACGCTTTTTAATTTTCAGAGTAACTGAAATGAAGCCGAAACTTCTTAGGAACACAGGAGAAGGAGGAGCTTGTATCACGAACTCAGTACCCATTTAAACTCAGGCTACCTCCTACAAGAATACTTCTAGTTTGTGTAATTCAGATATAAATATCACTTTTATTAAAAAGTCAAAAATTCCATGGGTAAAATTCTGTCCATTTAATTTGATTTTTCAGAAAGACAAGGGACTGGGATGGTTGTAGTCTTCTGAGATACTAACTTCAGATATTAACCTATGAGGAAATCTAGAGAAGTTGGGAGGAACAGAGAAGAAAAATATATTAAACTAGGAGACAGGACTCAAAGATTCTTCAATGACTGGCTCAAAGTCTCATACTTCATTTTCCACCCTCAAAAAAAAAGAAGAAAAAATATACTACACATCCCTAGTCTCACAGATTATTGTGTGGTGGTATCACAGGATGATGGTAAGTTATATGAGTTGCCAAACTTATAGAGAGACCCCACTTTTATGAGCTACCATTATTCTTGCCACAATATGGAAATATTTCAATCACAACCACCAATACAGACTTGGACATGTCACATTGCATCTTGCCTGAATGCATGTATTCAGAATAGCAAAATATTATAACTCTTCTTAATTCTGAGGGACTGCCACAATCAATCTGATTTTATCTTTGTGAGATATCACATTGCAGCAGAAGTTAGCAGGCAATGGGTAACAGATTTAGAATCCTAAAAATAAGACAAAAACTTTAATTTGTTTTGAGAACAAGTGGACAAAAAAAAATTGGCATGGATCATAATATATATTGCTGTGATCACCTTGCTTTTCTCTCTCCTGCTAAATTTCTCCTGTATTCATCAATGAATAGGTCAATGATAAGAAGAGTATTGATCTCAGGACTTTTTCTAAGAGCATCTGCATTGTTTTTCACACCTTTAAAGAAGCTAAGAATCAAGGATCAATCTTAATTTCTTCACTTATTTCATAGATGCATCCAGACTCTTGGCCAATCATATGAAAATTGTGGAATTTATTACAGTGGCAACTAAATGAGTATGATGAAATCATATAAAGCTATCCCCATTCTAGAAATTAACTTAAAATAACAACTCAAAGTTCAAGTATTAATGATAGCTAACCAATGAAATAGCCTTCATATATGAAGAAGGGCACAGTTAAAATAATCTAAATCTTCATAAAACTAGGTTAGTTTATATAGGTGACCTTATATATTTTCTACTTGGACCTCAACACTTATTTAAAAAATGAGAATACTAATCTCAAGAACCTCAGAAATGCTTTAATTTCAAGTAGATAGACTTAATTAACCAAGTCTTTCAGCAGTGGTGGTTAAATGCCTCTGCTTTAAATTTTCTAGAAGAGTTGGAAATGGCTAGTGCTAGCTTCACAAGATGTCATTTGGATAACCCCATACATATAAATCATATTTTTTACATACACATACAAATAAATTAGACTTTTCTTTATATATTCAAACTTAGATCATGTCTGCAAGAGTATAAAATATCAAATATTCAAACCTTTAGTCTGAATTCTATCTCTGCTAATTTTTAGATGGGAAAGCTTGGAAAGTTAATTAACTTCTTTGAATTTTAGTTTCTTTTTTCTTTTAACAAATATATAATGCCACTTATATCTTAGAGTTGTTATAAAAATTAAATGAGAATATATATATTTATATATGTATACATATATTTATACACAAATATACATATCAGCAAATAAATGGTGCTCAATAAACACTAACAGAAACAAAAAAGAAGTATTAAGTAGTAATTGTACACCAACAAATTAGACAATCTAGAAGAAACGGATATATTCCTTGAAACACAAAAATTGCCTAAACTGACTCAAGGAGAAACAGATAACATCAACAAACCTATAACAAATAAAGAGATTGGATCAGTAATCAAAAACCTCCCAATAAAGAAAAGTCCTGGACGAGATGGCTAAACCAGTAAATTCTACTAAACATTTAAGAAAAATTAACATTAATCCTTCCAAAATCTTCAAAAAAAATTAAAGAGGAAACACTTCCTAACTATGAGGTAATGAGTCCCACATTACCTTGACACCAAAGCCTGATAAAGACATCACAGGAAAAGAAAATTAATGACTAATATCCTTTGTGAATGTTAAAATCTTCAATAAAATATTAGCATGTTGAATCCAACAGCATATCAAAAGGATTATTCACCATGACAAAGTAGGACTTATTTCAGGAATGCAAGGGTGGTTCAACCTTAAAAAAAAAAAAAATCAATGTAATACATAGCATTAAGAAAACAATGGGGAAAAACCCACATGATCATCTCAAGTGATGCAGAAATGTCATTTGACAAAATCCAACACCTTTACATAATAAAAATTCTCAGAAAAGTAGGAATAGAGGGAAAGTTCATCAAAATGATAAAGGATAATTGTTAAAAATTCACAGCTAACATCACACTCAATGGTAGAAGATTGAAAGCTTTTCCCCTAACATCAGGGACAATTGCGCCCACTTTCACTACTGCTACACAACATTGTACTGGAAGTTCTAGCTAGCACTTTTAGACAAGAAAGGAAGGAATGAAGGAGGGAAGGAAAAAGAAACCAACAAACAAAAGACATCCAAGTTGGTAAAAAATAGGTAAAACTATATGTATTTGCATGTGACATGGTCCTATGTGTAGAAAATCCCAAAGAATCCATAGGAAAGCTACTAGAGCTAATAAACAAATTTAGCAATGTTTTAGAGTATAAGAGTAACACACAAAAATCACTTGTGTTTCTATACCCCAGCAGTGAACAATTCAAAAGGAAAGTAAGAAAGCAATGCTATTTACAATAGCATCTAAAAGAATCAAATACTTAGGAATAAACCTAACCAAAGTGGCAAAAGATGTGTACACTGAAAACTATAATACATTTCTGAAAGAAATTTTAAAAGACCTAAATAAATAGAAAGGCATCCATGTTCATGGACAGGAAGACTTAACATTGTTAAGATCAACAAAGCAATCTACTGAGTTAGGGAAATCTCTACCAAACTTCCAACAACCTTTCTCACAGAAATGGAAGTCAATCCTCAAATTTATATGGAATTACATGGCCCCAGTAGCCAAAGCAATCTTGAAAAAGAAAAATAAAGTTGGAAGACTCACTCTTCCTGACTTCCAGATTTACTACAAAGCCAGCGTAAGTAAAACAGTATGATACTAGCACAAGAACAGATATACAGACTAATAAAACAGAATAGAGAGCCCAGAAATAAACTGTTACATAGATGGTTAATTGATTTTTGACAATGGTGCTAAGACTATTCAATGGGGAAAAGACATCTTTTCAACAAATGCTACTTGAAAAACTGGTTATCCTCATGCAAAGAAATAAAGTTGGACTCTTACTTTATACCATATATAAAATGAGCTTGAATGGATCAAAGACCTAAACTTAAGTACTAAAACTATAAAACTCTTAGAAGAAAACATAGGAGTAAATCTTTGGATTTGGCAATGATTTCATGGATATGACAGCAAAAGCACAGGCAACAAAAGAAAAAAATAGATAAATCAGACTTCATCAAAATTAAAAACTTCTGTGCATCAAAGGATGCTATCAAGTAAGTGAAAAGACAGCCTGCAAAATGAGAGAAAATACTTGCAAACCATAAATCTGATAAAGGATTAATATCTAGAATACACAGGAACTCTTGGAATTCATTAAGGTTAAAAAAACAACTCAATTCAAAAATAGGCAAAGTACTTAAACATATTTCTAAGGAAGATAAACAAATTTCCAATAACCACATGAAAAGATGTTCAAAAATCATTAATCATTAGGGAAATCAAAACCAAAACCACAATGAGATACTACTTCACATCTACCACATCTACCAAAATGGTTATAACTTTTTTTTAAATATAGAGAATAACAATTATCAATGAGGATATGAAGAAATTGGAATGCTCTTGCATTGCTGGTAGGAATGTAAAAGGTGCAGCCCCCGTGGAAAATAGTTTGGTAGTTTCTCAAAAGGTTAAACATAGGACTACCATATGACCCAACAATTCTACTCTTACATATGTATCTAGAAGAACTGGAAGCAGGGACGCAGATTATTTGTATATCAATGTTCACAGCAACATCATTCACAACAGCCAAAAAGTGGAAACAACTCAAGTGTCCAACAACAGATGAATGGGTAAGCAAACAAATATATAGGCACAGACATAGATATATATATACACAATGGGATACTATTCAGCCATAAAAAAGTATGGACTTTTGATATATGCTACAGTACGGATGGACCTTGAAAACATTATGCTTAGTGAAATAAGCCAGACACAGAGGGATAAATATTGTATGATTCCATTTATATGAAGTAACTAGAACAGGCAAATTCATAAAGAAAGATAGTGGAATAGAGGTTAATAGGGTTTAGGGGTAGGGGAATGGGGAGAGTTATTTTTTAATGGCCACAGAATTTTTGTTAGAGGTGATTAAAATTTTGGGATACATGTAATGGTGATGGTTACACAAAATTGCAAATATATTAATGCCACTGGGTTATACATTTACAAATGGTTAAAATAATAAATATTATGTGTATTTTACCTCATTTTTTTCTTAAAGAAGCATTAGGTATACTCATAAAATAAAAATGCTTTTAGTCATCAGGCAGAGGCAGTATATCAGTCAACTCAGTTTTCGGACCATATTTCTAATGGATAAGGATAAATATTAATGTAATTAAATTTACTCAGTTTCATGGTCAGACTTTATCCCCAAATGTAGTGCTTTAGAATTTTCAAAGAATTTTCATATATTTTAACAAATTTAATCTTTACATTCACACTGAGCAGGAGACATACGTTTTTTTAGATAACAAAAACATAAGGCTCAGTCAAGGTTAAGTGACATGTTCCAGTAAGAATTAAATAAAATAATCCATATAAAATATTGAACAGAGCGTTTGGCACAATGTGACTGTTTAATAAACTTTAGCTCTTACCATATAATAACTAATAAGTGAGTGGAAGAGTCAGGGACAGGCAGAGATCCTACTCTGAGGATCTCCTGGGAAACTTCAAGGGTGCTGCTTCAGCAGCAATCATTAAAAAAATCCCAACTATACAAAGTCCAGGGGTCAGATGCATCATCTCTGGCACATGAAGGAGGCTATCCAGGGTTTTTATTTTATAATCAGTTCAATCTTGACCTGATATACACATTGGCAGCTACAAAAGGGGCTTAATCTTTCAATTTTCTCAAACATAGATGCTCAATTGTATTTATTCTACTCTGGACAGCTCTGTTTCTCAGCATCATGACATGAAAGAGCAAAGCAATCAGAATTCTGTGGTTTACATTCGGGGCCCTGATGAGTTCCTTTCTAAAAAGATGTCTCTAATTAGAAAGCCAGCAAGAAAAAAAAGTTTTTAATTGGGGATTTAAAACTCAATAAAAGAATTTCTACAGAGATCATTCTGATAGATGTTACCCCGAAACTGCACAATCCCTGTAGGCAACGTGCCTCCCCAGCAACCCACCAGGGTGGGAGAGCTCACTTAGTGTTCACTACACACAGGGACCCTGAAATGCCCAGAAAAATGCGTCGAATTATCTGAAGCGGAGAAGGTCAATAGCCCTAAATATATTTGTTTAGAATGTACTAATATGGAATCAGAAACAGCCAACTTTAACAGTGAACCTCGAAGTGCTTTCTGGAAGGGAAGACCACTATGCAATCAGCTGGAGGCACAAACACTATGGAATCATTTCAGGTTATGGGAATGTGAAAAAAGAGCAAAAAGAGAGCCATTTATTTTGTGATTTATAAAGACCAAGGTAGCACTTGCTCTTCTTCTTGCTTAGAGAACCAAACTATAACTCTATACTCCATTATTTCAAGGCTTTCATATGTGACAAAGCTGCTCCTTTATACATTTAGTCATTGTCTTACATGTACTTCAAGTGAAATTTTCATAGCTCAGTTTGGGGCAAAAAAGGTTTTCCTTATCCAGACTCCAGTCAATTCCTTATCCAGTCCTCCCCCAATTCATGTGAATGACAAGAACACTGCATAGATTAAATCCCCTAAGGATGTAATGTCTCTACTAGTAGTGTATAAATATATAATTTTAATCCATTTTAATTTTTATATACAAGGAAACCTAGATTAGCTAAGGCATTTAAGAACTTAAGAGTTCTAGTTAAAATTATCTGGCGTACCTTAGGGGTCACCAGATAATACCTTTTTTAACCAGCCTTGCTTGTGATTAAAAATCATCCTACGTGTCTTAAATCCACTTCCAGTCCTAACCAACAGGTTTTAGCCAACACAATCAAATACAGCTTTGCTACCCCAAGACACTACTCCATGCTGCACATATGCTGTTCAGTGGAGTAATTTACTGCTGCACAATATCTATATTCTATATTTCTATATTCTTTTTAGTTACACACTTCAATCTCATTGATACTGTGTGAAAAGACTTTTTAAAAACTGGTCCAGCTTCACTGACTATATAATGAAAAACATTATCTTTCCCCATGGAAAACAACATTATTGTCTTAACAAAATTAGGTAAGTAACATGTTAACTATGTTGATGCCTATCTCTAGTAGAAAATAAGGCCCATAACCTAATTTTGAAATGTGGAGAATTTTATATTTAAAAACAGAAGTTAATAGAGAGTTTCCACATATAATTCATTTAAAAGTTTTCCAAGACTGGCGTAGGGATGATAACTCAGATTTAGGATAAGCAGGTAAATTTAGTTTACACCAACAAAAATAGTCAAGATGAAGAAAGTTAGAAACTAGTTACAGAGATCTGAGAAGGACTGAACCACTTTACTGACAGATACTCTCCGACAAAATATAATCCTGTCCTCAACATGGATGCTAATTTCACAGAATACAGCTTACTCTAAAAATTTTACTCCAGAAAAATCAATTTTTAACAATCTGAATAACACAATTTTATTCCACTCAGGTCTCCAAAAACCTTTGGTAATACTAGATTTGACTGATTTGTATCTGAGGAATTCTTAGTCAGTCCTTAAATTAGCCAATCCCTCAACATTTCTATCCTTGAATCATTTGGGTTTTGACACAGACATCCTACCTTTCCTCCCAAGGAAGGGTGTTCTATCAAATGCTTAAGAGTAATTGATGGCAAAAACCAATTAAAATAGATGTTAAAACCCCCAGGTTTGTTTTTATGCTATTTAGTAAGCTTCCTTGCAGAGAATTTTAGTAAAGTGCTTTAGACTTTATTACTGTTTAAGCATATTAGAATGCCTTTGTTCACTTTATAAACCCCTTACACAAAGAACTGCTGCTCACAGATTTGTTGCACTCAGATTGGGTGGTTAGTATAATCAGGTTAATATGTTAAAAAGAACTTGACATAGAAGTTATTAATGAGTAGAACAAGGTCACTACTTCTGAGCTGAGGTCACTTACAAAGAATGCACAAATGAAATTATGGTTGACTTTTATTTACTTGACTATCTTCTTGCACTGGATTCCTTTGGCAACATATCTTTAAACATTTAAAGCCCTGTTTACAAGGATGCTCTGAAAGAAGCTTCAAACCATTATGCCCCTAATTGAATTCCCCAGGAGTCCAGTAAACTCAGAGGAATAAAGAAAAATCATAACATTTGCTAAACCATCTCAAAACATATTTCACTGCAATGTTACGTGACCTGTTTTTTGAGGTTAAAGATGAATGAGAAAATATTACTGAATGCTTCATTATTTAGACTAAAATCAAAAAGAATTTTACCTATTAGTGGTAAGCTAATTAAATCAGTCCAGTTTTAACTTTTCTTCCAAGAGAAATCAGACGATAAACAGTAACAGCATTTTATACTGCATGTGACCGCTCTCCCAGAGTGTAAAAGCTCTCGGGAGGAGAAAAGCATCTTTAACCAAATACAATTATTCACAATAAAGGTATGAGAGAGACCTGACAAAAATTTGTAGTCCCGAGGGAAAGTATCATTTTATCTGTGAATTCAGAACAAACTCCAGTGGAGGAAGAGAAAGTAAAAGTTTTTAGCAACCAATTAGTTTATTAACATGCCCTCTTCACAATTCTAAGTTTACTTTAAAACAGGCTTGTATGATCTTTTTATTCATAGTTCCTTCATACGCTCCTGTGTTTGTTGTGACTACTAAGCAAAAACATGTGCATCTCAGCATTCCCCAAAGAATGTTCAATCCCTTTCTACTTACCTGGTTTGTATGTTATTCCAGGGGGGAAGAGGAATCCCTGTTGGGCAGCAGCAGCTGCTGCCAGGGTCCGCTGGTCATGTGGAAAAATTGGGATCATGAGCGGAGGCATGTGACCCTGAACCTGCTAAACAGAAGAGAGCCTATGATCAGACAGAGCACACGGATGCCAAGAAGTATCTGGTTTTCACTCCTGGTGTTGTGCTGGTACCCAAACAGCCACCCACTTTTAACCTCATTCCAAATCTGCTCCCTGAGAAAATTCAGGAAAAACTCACCAAATCCCTTTCAGATTCCATTAGCACACCAAGGACATAACTTCATTGTGAATTTGCTTCATCCTTGGTTCTACTAAATTATATACTTGGTTTTCTTTTATCTTGACTTTTCTCCTTCTTTTTAAACAAAGAACAAGAAGAAATAAGTTTGCTTCTGTCACTGTACAATGTTGAAAGGTTTTTGCCCTTTCACCTGCTTTGCATTCTGTGCTTTATTCTGAAAATAGTATTTAGTATCCTTGGTCAGAAAGTAATGTCTAATTGTTATATATTCCAGAAGCTGCATCTCCCCAGTTTAGGTATCTTATTTCAAAGCCTCAGTGCATTATGTTAAACATATAGCTCTTCAGATTTAAGGCTAGTACATCTTGGCTCCCAATTAAACTAATATTCTTTGCCATACACACCTCGATGTAACATATAAATTGCTTGTCTGGCTAAGCAGTCTTACAGCTTTATGCACTACCATGTAGCTCGGTAATTACGGAGTTGTATTCAGAGAGCATTTCATAATAAATCCTACTATATCAAATTTCATTTGACCTCAATAAATGTATCAAAGAGCACAAAAATGCAAAATAGAAAATCTTCACTCTATATCAGTATTTGTATTCCATATAAAGAAAATAAGAACTATGACAGAATCATGCCTGTGAAAATCACATTTTAATTTCCTAGCTCCTTCCTTTACTCTATGCATGCTGTTCTGATTCCAGAATAGCATCACAAGAAGGTTTTGTACTGGCTTTTAGGGCATAGTTTTATAAATTAAACTATACGACTTTTGTTATTTAAAGATCAAAATTAGGATGTACTAAGAGAAATAGTCGTTAAGTTCAAACTGGATCTTTGGCCTAAAAGAGCTGCATTATATCTCAGTTAAGATACAAACCTTTACCAATAATTCTACCAACTCTAAACACTTCCCCCGTTTAAATTCCTAAATCTTCTCTTTAGGCAAAATTCCATATACTGGCTGTTGACCCTGTTTAAATAGTACCAACTTGCCTTGTCCTGTCCCTGTTCCCTTCACAGCCAGGGACATAGTGCAAAAATGCTTCTGTGTAGGTCTAAGAGGTTTCATTTACCAACAGTTTCTCTCTAGGGAAAGCCCTAAGATGTGGGTTAATAAAGGGCAAGCAAAAAATAAACACTTTACAGTATTTTTCTGAATTCATTTCTCAGGAAAATCAACTTATAATAAAAAGGTCTTTGTGCAATTACTACCTTGCCAGTGGGGCGTGAAAGAAACTAGCTTTGGGCAGCTATTTCTTCCATTTTAGCTGAGGTAAGCCCAAGTTTTGTACATTAGAGTACAAACTTAGCTTGCTTAAATTGGAGCTGATCCCCTGGTGCCCAGGTCTTGCCTTTAACCCTGAAGCAAAGCACTAGGTTTGCTGTTCAACTCCAGCTTGTTGTGACCTGATCCAAACCTGAGATGTCGAAAATGAGGGCATGGTTCTACGTCAAAAAATAAAACATAATATTTTTTGAGTGACTATTGTTCAGTACAAGAGTATATCAAAGGAAATTACTTCATTTACTTCTAGAAATATGGTCCCAGTGTATACCCAGAGCACAGCACAGACACCTCACTCTCCAAAGAAAGGAAACGAGAAAGTGAGATGTCTGGGTATCAAATTTATGTATTCTTTCCTTCTTTCATTTAACAAACATTTATTAAGTTATTATTACATGTTATGGATTTGAAAAGTAGCTGAAAAAATGGGAGCTATTTTGCTTGGAAGAGAGAAGATATACGGTTATCTTCAAATATTTCAAAGAATGATGTATAAAAGAAGAACTAGATTAAGTCTGAGCAGTTACAAAGGCCAGAACTAGGCTAAAAAATTAAGAGCTTTCAGAGAAGTTTAATGCAAAGAATTTTCTAATAATGAGTTATTTAACAAGCATTCTGATTAAAGAGGTTGGTTGTGTGCACCATTTCCCTAGAGTTGGTCAAGTAAAGGCTATATACACATGTGTTGTTAGAGACACTTGAAAGGATATGTGTAACTAAAACCCTGATTAGATAATGACCTATAGAGCCTCCTCAACTTCATAATTCTCTGATTGTTTAAAAGTCAACATTAGGACAATAATGTCATATATAGTTAGTCCTTTACTCATTCATTCAGCACATATTTATTCAGAATTTACTATGCCTACAAAGGCTTTGCTCAAACAAATCTGAGCTTAAATCTATACACTGCCATTGCCTTGGCTGTGTGATCTTGAACAGTTACTTAACCTTTCTGAGTCTATTTTCTCATGTGAAAAACAAAGCTAAAGATACGACTTTAACACAATTGTTGTGAGGATTAAACAGGCAAGCAAAGTAACACTTGTGGCGCAGTGACTGACATATAATAGGCACTCAGTAAATGTTAGATCCTTGTTTTTTTTTCCTATATAGTTTGCATATTCAGTACTAGAAAATTATCAATTACTGATTAAACAAGAAACAGTGGATCTTAACCCAAAACTCTACTTCAAAAGAGAAAACATGAGCCAACCAAATAATTCAGTTTGGCAGGCAGAGGCTTGTCATATTCTTAGCAGATACCATGCATCACTGAGCACTATCCCATCTCAAATATCTAGAAAACCAAGAAAAAAAAGTGGAATTGCAAGCCTCTTTTGAAGATATAATTTAGGATCTTTTGTGTTATTCATTAAATTGCATCTTAGAATGAAAGCACAGTTTTATTTTTATATGAGTCCCCAACTTCTTCAGATCTTGAGACAACATAAGGGGATCAATGGCAATTAGGCATCAGACCTTAATTATTGAATCTTACTGTCTGAAGATATTTCCTTTGTAAGTAGCTATATACATGAGATAAGTAAACCATCTATAGTCATTTTTAATGCCAAAGAGCTGTAGGTGTTTCATATTAACATAAGTTGTAAGAATTTAGGGAAGTTCCTTTCTGTCCATCTCCCTCTACAAGGTAGGATATTTTAGAAAGTTTCAAAGCTATTAGCTGAGGCAGTTTCAATACATTGAGGGACAAAGTGTAAATAATGAGGGGGATAGAAGACACTGTGAACACAATGGTAATGATGGAATCATAGAGTTGAAATGGAGCTTAGAGTTTATCTAACCTAGTAGTTCTCAAGATGTGGTACCTGACCAGCAGCATCAGTAACTGAGAACTTTATAAAAGCAAATTATCAGACTCCACACTCCAGATCTATGACTCAGAAACTCTGGGGGTTGAGTCCAACAATCTAAAATTTAGATTAAAATTTAATCCAGAGCAGTGCCTCTCAAGCTTTAGTGTACTTCAAAATTAACTGGCGTGCTTGTTATAACAAAATTGCTCAACCTCACTTTCAGAGCCTCCAAATGAATAGATCTGAGGTGGAAACCTGAGAGTGTAACTGTTCTAACAAGTTCCCAGGTGAAGCTAGTTAGTGCTGCTGGTCCAGGGACCATTCTTTGAGAACCACTAATTCAGTTCAAACCTCACAATTTACTCATGGGGAAACAAGCTGCTAGACAAGGTAAAAGATACATGCTTGAGGTCACACTTCGTATAACAGAGCTGGATCTAGGGTTCAGGACTGCCAATCGCCCTCCAGTGTCTTTTCCATTATATAACATAGACTTCAGTGATAGAAAAGAGAGAAATCATGTGTGCACATTCTTTGGCTAGAGAAAATCTGGAGGTATACAACTGAAAATAATTTTACATTTCAAAGGTTTGTCACTGAAGGTGAGTGGAGTATGGATATTATATTGTTCAGTTTCAGCCTGTTTCTGCACTCTTATTTTGTACCCAGAACAGTTTGATCTCAAATGTATTGCTGTTAATTCCAATTAGCTCATTAGCTATGATCATTTAGTTTCAAATGATAAAAATGCCCTTAACTTATTTTAAATAATATAATGATGTGAAAATTGAAAATGCCCTTTATTAAAGACAAGCCAAAATATCCTGTAGCCAATTAGAATCTAGGCTGAGAGATGATGAAAAGCTCCAATTACAGAAGTAATAACAGAGGTAATGATGATGATCATCATCATCACAGCGGCTAATATATTCTAGTATTTCCTGTATGTTGAGCACTGGGAAAGTGCTTTACATGCTCTATCTCATTTAATCCTCAAAACTCCATGAGGTACCTACTGTTACTGTCCTCATTTATTTAATGAAAGAGACAAAACCATGAGAAATTAGGTAACTTGGTCAATTAAAAAGTGGCAGAGCCAAGATTCAAGGCCAAGTATGTTAGGCTCAAAGTCTATACTTTGAAGTACTATATCATATTAAGCATAAAGTCATCTTTTGCTAAACAGACCTAAATGAGATAAGGAATATAATTCTTTGTGATAACAATTATGTGATTGAAAGTTTTATAAATATAATTGTAAATCTACATGCACTTGTAATAAATAATACAGAGAGATCCCATGAATCCTTTATTCAGTTTCCCCCAATGGTAACATCTTGAAAAACTATAGTACAATGTCACAACCAGGACGTTGATACTGATACAATCCAACAATCTTATTCGTATTTCACCAGTCGGATACCATTTTAAAGGAATTACGTGTGTTAAAAACTAGCAAGAGTAAATAAGGTCTATGAAAACTTTCAACTACCATCTTTCATACAAAGCTCACCAGTATGACCCAGCGCAAATAATGTGAATGGAAATCATGAATTAAAGCAACAATTTCCTCCTTTCATAGCTTCCCATTTTACTTTACTTACTAGAAGAGTATTGGTTGAAGGTGAGACAAAAATGGAAAGCAAAGACAAGGTAGGGGAGAGAGAGAAAGAAAGAGGGCCTGGTGGCCACACAAGTATCTCATAAGCATCCAAAATGTTTTCCTTCTATGGAAGTTGTGAATTAACTTTACTGCACTGTGTGTCAGTGCTCAGGACAGATAAAGAATTTTGAAGATACAGAACAGCCCCACCCTGCTCTGAAGAATGTAAGCCTGCCTTTCCTCTTCCTTCCCATCATCTTATTTTCCCATTTGGTGACGTGCCAGGAAAGGCAGTCACATTGTAAACAGCAACCTCCAAAAGTATTTTACTAAAGAATAAGAAATAATAGAATCCCCTCACCCCATCAAAGAGTGACCAGCCTCCACATGTCTTTTCTAGGAAGTTATCAAGATTTCAAACAGCATCTTTTTTCTTGGAAGTGTAGCTTCCCCTCAGTCCAAATTCAGAGATACTTTAATTATCCCATAGGTAGAAGTAAAACTGATTTTGTTAATACAAAGAGTAAAACTTAACTGTGCCCAAAAATAATCTCTGAGCATGAAACTGCATTGTTTCTAATTGCGTTGGAAGTCTGGAAGTCAGCACTAACTGGCTGAGTATGTAACCTGAATGGCTAACAAGAAACCAGAACTCCCTCATAGGTGAAGCCTAGTCAGTGCATCAGGAAAGAGGCAAACTGTATGCCCCAGAGCACAACTGTCCATTAACTCTAAACTTCCACAATCCTGGACCAAAGCATTTCTCTTTTGCAGAGGGTGGGGAACACATTCTTGATCAAATAGGCTACGAGCCCAGAAATTTTAATTGCTAGGGTGTTCCTCATGTTTTTCAGATAATCAAGACAGCAGCAGATGCATGAGAAACACTTAGGTTCTGTCTCTCCCTATTCGTAAAATAGCATTGTTGTTGTACCAACACTTATGCCCTTTGTTTTCTCTGTGCTAAGTTGTTGATGATGCCATTTATTGCCATCTGCCCCAGAGCTTCATTAAAGATACATGAATGGGCTAACTGGCCTGATGTCTTGTGAGGAACAGGTGCTATTGTTTGTCCCTGAAGACTTGCACTAAAGATATGACTCAGAGTACTTGAGAAAGAGCATCTGCAGCAGTCAGTCAGAGAGCAACTTGGCAGAGACCTGGCTACGTGCTAATATGCAAACAGAGTGACACTCAGGGGGGCTAATTTTCTCATTCACGAAGATTATTTAACTTTTCTTAGTGATAGGGAATAAGTATTTGTATTGAAAATCATGAACATATTAATGTCTATAACCGAGTTAAAGACAGTGAGCAAATGAAGATCTTTTTAATGCTTTATTTCTAAAGAATCATTCCTCATGTGATTTAATTGGAGAAAGCTTCTTTAATCTGTCGGAAGGAATGTTTCCAACGTTTGTAAATCATGACAGAGGGAGGGAAAGACAGAAATAGAAAATACAGAGAGAGAGGAAGAGCCATCAAAGAGGGTGAGGCAGGGAATAGAGACAGACAGAAAGGGGGGTGGGGGATAGATTTCCTTAAAGGCCATATTCTTTATTGCAAAGAATAGCTAAGTCATTTGCATAGTGTTACTATAAAAGCTGCGATGTCTAGAGTGAAAGAAATAAAAGCCCAAGAACCTTACATAAAAAGCCTTCAAGGTCACGGAGGAGTGTCTTCTTGCTGCCCCCAAAATGCATGCCATATCTCAGTTAGTTCTGGAGAGTTAGGAGGGAAAGGGTCTCATTTGATAGGATAAATTAGTGCCTTAACACAAACCCTTTAGTTTCAAAACTTTTTTTGTTAAAATCTGTGTGAAGTGTTAAGATTCTGCTTTGCCCTGCCTTAAAAAGCATAATGCAGTGGTAACATACTGAACGTCTCTTGATTGACCACAGTGTGAAGTACACAAAGGAGTCTCATATTATACACACCTACCTGACTATTCACTAATTGTTTTAATTAATTAATTAACTTTCACCAGGTAAACTAAGTGTCCTGAATGGCCTGGGACATTTATATTTCTTTATGTCCCACTGCTCTTATGACAGGGCTAAGAATACAATAGGCATTTTGTGTCAGCTAATCAATGTGAGAACTGAGGCCCTAAGAACTGGTTTTCTGAGCACCAATTTCCACAGGGTAGTATTGTTAATGTAACTGCAAAAGGTGTTGAACTGTAGTTGTTCTCATATAGAAGAGAACTCTTATTAAGAATGACTTTTAAATAAATCTTGATATCACTTTGTTTGCTTTTAACTTGTCTTATTTAGCAAATCTCTGGCTGCTACAACTAATGGAGGATAGTAAATCCTCACTTGTAGGAATCCAACTAGCTTTAGCAGGAGAATAATAAAATTGAAATTTTATCAGGAGCAATTCCGGGACACGAATTTTCTAGAGTATTTGGGAACACAGAGTCCCATCTTCCCAGATGTTTCCCACCAATATCCAATGGATAAACACAGCACAAATAATGTAAGAAGATCCTGCTTTGTTTGTTTTTGTTTGTTTGTTGAAGGCAAGATGTTTTCTTCCTTTCTTTCTGTATCTCTCTCTTTCTCTCTCTCAAAATCCCACAAGGATAATATACAGAACACTTTGTTACCATTGTTAACATTCATCTTTAATATAATGCAATTTCTTCGTAGAATTTTGCATACAACTGCCACCACTCTTTTCAAACTCTTCACAAAAGGGCCAAGAAAACCCCTGAAAAGTAGCACAAACTCAAGATACTACGGTTTAAAGGCATCCTTTTAAAATCTCAGGCTTTAGTCTTCCAAAGTCATATATTTTAGTTTGAACATTAATGAAGAGCTAACGTTACACTTGTAATATATACTTTTCTTACGTGTATTACAGTTAAACAAAAAGTTAATTTAAAGAAAAAATAAAAAACAGCTTCAGTAGTTTACTTCACCTTTACTAATTAACACTATTAAATATATCTAATAAAATACCTGAGATATTCATAGGAAAAATGGAAGAGATACATCTTGCACCTAGCTTCACTAGGTCCCCACCTTCACTATCAAGAGTAAGACACGCAAACAAAGCAACTCTTTTATAGGTTGGTCTTTAAGATAGATATTCTAAATTCACTTCACAGTTTAGCATTTTCCAGCTCCCTTCCTTGGTTACACAGGAGAGAATGATCATTGAGAGTTAGAGCAGCGATTCCATTTATCAAGTCAATGGCACACGTTTTAAAAATATTCATTAGGTATATACTCAGAGAGAAGTATTAAAAACCCTGAAAAAGCCAATCCTGTCCTTTGTGTTAGCACCTTTCTATATTCTCAGCATACTGTATATACTCTGCTCTATTTGTATTTTCTAAAATGGGCAAATATCTCATTAATCTACCAGGATCATCAGTAGTCAAACATCATTACACTCTCATTCACTTGTACATTTTCTGTTTAAATATTGAATTTTCAAAGAAAAAAATACAGATTTAGCATTAATGGAATGAAAATTCCTAGCATCTCTTACTTATTTGTCCCCCCTGAAATAAAGAGTTTCACACATAGAAAATGACCTCTTAGGTTCCCAAGAAACATGTTACTCGGTAAAGGGAAGTCAGTAGTGCCTGTCTTCATTCAACTATTCAATAGCCCTTTACTGAGCGCCAAGCACTATCTGCATGATACTGTGCTAAAGCACTAGGAATATAAAGATGCCTTGGAGAAGTCTATAGCTTTATTTCATCAGGTAGCAATACTGTTTGTTTTCACTTATATAGTAGTATAAATCATCCAGTTTGTCAGCATACTTTGGAATAGGGTCAATAGAGAAAGGAAAGATTTGCTTAAAAAGGAAAATAAATTACAACAAAATTCCATTAGATATCTTTCCGTAGTCTTCCTATGGTCTATAACCAAGAAAAATTTTGAAAGTATTTATGAGGACAAAAGTCAGATTACTTTATAAAATGGATGATAGATTTTAATTAAATGTGTTTAAATTATCTTACTATGTTTTAAGAAACTCTCACCAGGAGGGAAGCAGAATATCCTGGCCATAAAGAAATTAATAAAACATGTTATGCAAAAGTAAAATTTATGATTCATTTGGAATTAGATATCTACCACCTTTCAATCCATACAAATGCATAATCTTGTCAATTAAATATTATTGTTAAGGTCTAGTAGTATGTTAAAATCACTTTAAAGTGCAACTAAGGAAAATTCATGTGTGTTTATTACTCCTTAAGGATCTATTAGTGGGTATTTTATTCAGATTCGTGCTGTAAAATCTGCATAAACTCAGCATATTGTTATCCCCATGTGTGCATTTGTTTGGTTAAAGCAGAACAGCAAATCTCAATTTTTGCAACTTCTGGAAAAGTCAAGAGAACTAAAAGAGTCTTAATTTTAATCAGATACAAACAGTTATCACTACAGAAGTGAAGAGTTGACTATTATGCAAATAGTCACAGTTAGTGGTCACCAGGCCATCACAGAAGACTGAGCTAGTCAATTACTTTAGATATTTCCAAAGACTAGTGAAGATGAATGTTTCTTATTCCACCCTGTCTTATTTCCACAGAAGTATGAAACGTATTAGAGACTAATGATTGTTGTTCTCAAATGAAAACCCCATTAAATACACAATGATCAAAGTCTTTTGCCAATATGGGAATTGATTTTTTTCAAATTCTGTATAAATGTCAAATAAATATGGTAACATTCATGAAGAATGTGGCTTTCCTGTCTTTGTAACAATCACATTCAGATATAAACCTTTCATAAACTTTTGACCTGTAATGAAGGCAATCTGGCTTTTACCCCTGAAGTATTTTACACAACCTTATTCTGTTAGCAATGACCAGAGTTCAATTATTAAATTCCTCCTCCAGAAATGCAGGTTTACATCTTAAACTACAGGTTTTGTTAAAATTATGCACAAGCAACTTAAAGGCTGGGATTTTGCATTTCCCCAGGGTTTAGTAAAAGTCCCTCTCTTGCACAGAGTAGGGATTCAACACATATTTCTAACAAAATGCATTAAAGAACTTTCATTCTCCATTATTTAAAAACTAAGCTACAATAATTTTTGTGATTTTTAAATCTCCTGAATCAATTCAGAGTCCTTTTATCATTTGCAATCCTCAAATCGAGGTAACAGAAATACACTTCTGCTCCTAACATACTTCATTAAAAGTGATCTTTTCTTTTGGCATGCCACAGTCTGACTTTGAGGTCCACTCGTTGGTAAGAAAATATAAAATTTGATTCTAGTCATTTATTTGAAGGTTATTTTTAATGACTAAACTCTCCTTGTGCATCTGTTGAAATTCTTCTATAGTATAATTTAGAGATGCCTCTAAGCTTCTTTAATAATGTCATCATCATCAATTATAATCCTTACTGACAGAAATGATAAGCTGTTCTCATCATAAGAGCCAGGAGTACAGTTTTCCAAAATAATTTTTTTAATGTTTGTTTTATCACAATGGGCTGGTTATGCAATGTAGAATGAATGACAGGAAAACATTTAAGCATCACCTATCATGGAGAACAGAAAGAGTTTCATCTAAGCTAGAAGGGCTAAGAAACATAATTGTGAGAACTCTGAACAGAACATAAATAAGATGTCAAAGCTATTGACAGCTGGGGCTCAGCCATGACAAGATGCCCCTCCCTGGAAATATCAATGAGAGACAACGCCTGTAATATGTTCAGAGGGGCAGGGTGCAGAGAGGTAAAGTAAGGTGATCTTTATAAGACATAAAGTCTGAGTAAAGGCATAAATAGTGGCTATAGCCACAAATCAAATAGCCTTCTGGTTTTGAGTCTTTATCATACTCTAATCTTTTTAGAACAAAAAGTTAATGACTTGCAACTTTAATGTCATTTTGCAATGTAACCTACAACTCCCACCCCACCCTTAGCATGCTCACTTAAACACATACACACACTCACACACACTACACATGCTATCCCAACTAAATGCACAAGTCTGTCAACACTGAAGCTGATATAAGGATAAGCTAACATTCTGATTCAAAAAGAGCAAAGAGCAGTTTTATTTATTTTTGTGTTTCATTTAGTACTGTGTCCATATTAAATAACTTAGATACAACAAAGAAATGTTCTTATTAAAGAAGGTGAAGTCCAAACTCCCTAGCCTGAGCTGGAATCGAAATCATTCCACAAGGTATTCTTAATGCACCTCTCAAATCTCTTTCCTACTACCCTTTACCATCTTTTTCCTCTTGCTTTCAATAGCTTCTAAGTCTCGTACATGACACTTTTCTCACTTACGGTAGAGAATGATCTTTCCTCTCCTCTTTGCTGTCCCAAACCTGATCTACCTTTAAGGTTCAGCTCAAACTCCTCTATGAAAATTCCCTGAGTATAACTTTCTTTTTCTCTGTCAAAATTTACACTGCATATACTGTGTCGAATTATTTAATGGCTTTCAGTTCAATATTTGGCACTATTCTAGGCGCTGGGGACTTGGAAATAGACAAAATTCCCTACCATTACCTCCTAGGGAAGACAGATGACATACGAATGCATATATATATATATATATATATGTGTGTGTGTGTGTCACACACTCATGAGCAAATACATATATAAATATGATAAATGCCAGTTGATAATAGATACTATAAAGGAAAATAAAGTAAGACTGAGGTAGAGTATGAAGGGTAGAGGGTGGGAAGTAAGAGGTAGTGGGGAGAGAGTAGAGAGGACTATACTGGATTGGGATGGTCAAAAAAGGCTTCTCTGAGGAGATAACACAGCACAGGGTTAAATGACCTAAAGTTGCATGAGGTCTGATTTAGGTTTATAAAGAACACTCCGGTTGCTGTGAGAAAAACTGACTATATTAGGAAAAGAATGAAAGCAGAGAGACCAGTTCAGAAACGACTTCAGTAGTCCAAAGTGGGGATAACGGTGGACTTTTTCCATCTTATATATCCTCTCTGCTCAAGCAGAAGGAAAACATCTTGCAGATAGATTCTTAATATGCTACTAGGACAGTGCCTCCAAATATGAAAGGCAAAAGGCAATTATCTGACTGATTAATTAACTGATTGACTGACTGACTAAAACAGACCTGTCCAGTGATTTCATATGAGACAAGAGACATATCACTTTAAAATACTTGTACTTTTACATGCCTATAGGAGAGAGGCGTATAAGAAATTAAAATCTATGTGACTACTCCTGCATCACTGTAATTCTTTCCCCAAACATTACGTCTGAATAAAATTTTAAGCAGTCGAGAAACTTACTGACAAAAACTAAAAATGTAAATCCTTAATTCAGTCTCTGTGTGGGAAGAATAGGAATATTTAAAATAATTCAAGCTACCTATCAACTTTCCTAAGAGAAAAAAATCAACTATAAGTAAAGACCACAAGAGTAGAAAATTTAATATATACAAATTGGCTCAAAACACTAGTTAAATTAAACTTCTCGTGTGTGTGTGTGTGTGTGTGTGTGTGTGTGTCTTTGGTAGCTAAGACTAATGTGGCATTTGCCAAATGAAATGGAATTTACAACACAGAGTCAGATGTTACAGCAATTCACCTCAAATAATATTCTTTGCTGTTACAAAGAACAATGGGCCAATGCATTATTTAAGAGTGATTAGGAATAACTCAGGCAATCATAGCTGAAAAAGAATAGAAACTCAAGCCCAAAATGAAATTAAATGATCCAGTCAGATTAATAGAAAAAAAAAAGGTATAAAATGGAAAATGAATACACTGACTTTTCTACACATTCTTAAAAGAAAGAAATCTAAAGAAATTCTAATACTCCTTATCCTCTATTTTAATACAGTAATGTTTTACTCTACTCCATCTAAAACACAGTATTACATAGCCTTGATGACAATTCTTAATGTTGGACAAAAAAAGAGGATGCAGGAGCATTGTATGTCCTAGATTTAAAGGTAGGTACAATATAAAATCTTAGCCAATCTTCTGTACCACCAAAAAAAAAAAGTGGTATTAAGACAGATTTGTCCTAATCACAAGGTGTTAAGGAAGGAAAAGACAAGAAAAGAAAAGTGAAGAGAAAAGGAAAGGGAAGGAAAGGAAAGGGATATGAGAGGAAAGGGAAAAAAAGGTATGAAAGGAAAGATAAAGAAAGTAAAGAAGGAAAAGAAGAAGGGAAAAGCAAGCCAGCAAGCAAGGATATTGTGGGCTTTTAAAAAAATTAGTGCTGTCTTTTATACCAATAATTTCAACTTGATTACTGCCCACTCTGTCCCCTACATTTCAGCAAATGTAAACTTCGAACTCTAGTGTTATATTTAATCTCACAAAGATTTCGTGAAGATCAAATTTTATAAGTAAAAAGCTCCTTGCAAGATAAAAATTGCTATAAAAACTTTACTTAAAAATTTAATTATAAAACTTCAATTAAAATGCATATATTCATTTTGAAATTTGAGAACCCAAGAACTACTTTAAATTTAAATTTAAACAAACTTGAAAAGCTGTGGAGTCAGGTTGCTGACCAAGTTAGTACACATGCAAGGCCTAGTCTATGAGAGTGCCCTACTATTAGCCATTCATGACTTGGGAGACGTGGGACTCAGAATAACACTGTAATAATTTAACCAAATGTAAAGATAGACATTTTCTCCAAACCAACTTGACCAATTTCAAGACAGTTCAACTTAACTTTATAAATTTCTATGGGTAAGAAAGAGAGAAATGGACCTCCCCAATCCCATCCCCACAAAGAGAAACAAAAAAAGGAAAAGACAGGTCCCATAATATGTGAGTCACATGGAAAAGTATCTATCCATAGATTTAATTTTGACTTTAGTTTGCATTACAACTTGAATTCCTTAAAATGTAGTTACAAATCTGTGAACAGGCATTTTCCATAACCATATTATCTCATCCACAGTGACCTAGAATCATGATGATCAAAGCTAAAGACATTTATTTTTATTTCCACATGGCAATTTCCAAATACGAAGGACACAAAGTCCAGCTTTCATTCTCTTTAACTCTTCTTAATTTAACAATGTAAAAGGTCAGGTTAACTACTTTAAAACCATACTATGATTGTAGTTTCCATTGTAGAATAAGGAGTTGAATCTACATAGAAATTATCAGCCAATAACAATAGGTCTTTGTCCAGCTGTGACTACTTCCATCCTCTACAACCAGGCCTTATCTGGCTCAGGAAATGCCTGTTTTAACTGACAGGTAGGAGATTAAATCTACAGCTGCTGAAACACAATCTCAGCTCTGTTAGATAGGCTTTCATTGAAAAGCACTACAAACACATAATTTGTTTATGTTGTACCAGCAATCTCTGACAAAGCAGACTGTCTAGCTGAGACAAATGTGGTTAAACCCATTTATTGTATTATTTCTGCTACACAGAACAAGCTCTTAAAACGCAGAAACTAGACAAGGCACAAAGCTCTAGCTGTCTAAAGAAATCAAGAATAGATGACTTCTTGTTACACTAGCCTTTTTTACACAGAAAGCATGTTCTCCCCTGGAAAACATCTATTCCAATCTCTCTTTCAAGTGGGTGGTTCAATTATGTTTATGCTTTTGTTTTTAAAGTTTCTTTTGTTCCTTCCAACATAAACAGGCAAAAAATCACCTAATCACTGAATATCTCTAGATTTAAGAACATAATGAATATTTATAGCAAGCGCTATATCACCCCCTCAAAAAATACCTTAATGATAAATTCTAATGACAATCCAGCCTCTTTCAATATTTATTGAAAATTCTTATAATGTTATTTGATTTCTTAATTTCATTTGATGTAAAAATAGCTTTTGCAACTTATAAAGCATATGAGTAGTAGTTTTTTTTTAATTAAGGAATCATGCACAGAGACACCTAATTTTATAAAATAAATGCCAAGAGGCGAGGTTTTAACAACAACACAACAATAAATCTGCTAGTCAAGTGACCATGAATTATTTCCTCCAAATTAATACTAGGAACTAGAAATAAATTTCTAAAATTTTGTATCTAAAAATCTATTCTTTAGGTATACTTATTCAACTCTAACTAGCATTCCAAGTATACCATATATGCCTAAACTGTAAAATTAGTAATAACTAAAGATTCAAGTCTTAATCTCCCTTCACTAAATCCTAAAAATCATAATCAATGATAGTGAAACAACAGATGGTACAAAATATGGTTTAAAAATAAGAAAACAGATGCTATAACTCAAACTTGTCAAAAAATTTTAGGAAGAGTAGCATAATAAACATAAAGATTATAAAACTATATTTGAAGCATGGCCAAAAGGATTATGGTTAGCCACTCTCAAACATGTCATCATTCCCTAAAATCTTATTTTATTTTTCCTTAATCATCATCATAAAACAGGAAAGTGAGAAAATAATCTTCCAAGTTGGAACATATGGGCCACTTGGAACTCTGAGTTAGTCTTAAAATATAGAAAGTATGCAATAAGCTAGCTGAATCCATTGGGTCTCCCTCAAACAGCATGGATAATGAGGGGAATCCGTAACAGACATAAACAAACCCAGAAAGATGTCTAGACCCCACATCATTATGTATGATATATGCCCAAGATATATGGGCATATATTTGAGTGTTCAAGTTCAAACTTGGCTTCTATTAGAGTGATTCAGTCACAGCATGGGATTTCTTTAATAAACAAACCTTACTGTTAGAAAATATTGGGGACTCAAATCATGTATTATGCCTCAGCTAGTTAAAGATGTGGTGCTCTAAAGCCCTATATCCCTTGAAGCTTTCTTAGAACAGACTGTAAACGATAAAGTAAAACTACATCCTAGAAAAACATAGAAGTCTTAGATTTTTGGATTACAAGCTGGGAGAAAATACTACACAAAGCTAACATTTCAACTAACTAATTTTTAATTTAACATTAAAAATTAGAAGTGAGTTTGACAATGTGAGCCTTAGTTTTTTATTCTCCATGATCCTTAGGATGCTGAATGCATTCACGTAAAAGATGTAACCATAGTTAGTTATTTCACTACAGTAAGTTCTCTGCCATAGTTGATATATACACACAAGTATAATATAAATAGATTTACCTCATTTTGGATCACAGACTTTAGAATTAGAATGGCTTTAGAAAGCCTTTTTCCCCCCCAATACTTTCATTTTAAACATAAATAAAATAAGGCCCGAAAGGAGAAGCGACTTGTCAAATTTGAGAAGGGCTAAGCCAAAGTTAAAAACAAGGTCTTCACTCCAAGTTTGCTGACTTCCCAAAATCATAAAATCAGAGATTTTTAGGAACGGGAAAAGATTAAGACACTATGTAATCCAGTGAGTCTCACCTGGAGGAGGAGCTCTGTTGAGCTTTTTCAAAAATGTATATGCTCTCTCCTTCTTTGTCAAGAACCACTGATCAGGCTTAACCACTACATTTTATAGAGAGGAAAACTGAGGCATAAAGGATAATGTGACTTCTTCATGGCAACATAACTAGTTAAAATCAGCTAAGATTTGGAACTAGATCTAATTCCTCAATTCAGGAATTTTCATTTTCTTTCCTAGTTTTCTTTCTGTCACCTTTAAGGTAAAACCTAAACATAAATATACCTTTCTGTTCTCAACTTTAGTCTAAATACTTTTTTCTTAAAAATAAATCTACATCATGTGACAGAGGGTGAAAGCAAATCTCAATCTTCTACAAAGACATTCTGGCAACACTGATGCACAGTAACTCTGATAATTGTCTCTCTTCCTCTTCCCCCACTGCACAGGCTCCAAGTTTGTATTCCTGTGACAAATATTAAAATCAATCATGTATTATTCTTTTTTTTTAATGTAGTGAGGCCATAAAGTCCTTTGAGAACAGAACCTCTCATATTCCTCACAATATACAGAACACAAAGACAGTGTTTAGCAAAATATAAATTGAGTTATTTTTCCAAAAGTCAGAATACTAGTTTTAAAAAGTATGAAAGTATACTGACTAAATGGAGTGCAACAGTATAAATCACAACCAAGTAAAATTTATGTTGGGAATGCAAAGTTGGTTTAGCACTTGAAAATCAATCATTATAATTCATCATAATAAGAAAACAAAGTAGCAAAAACATGATCATTTCAATAGATGCAGAAAAAGCATTTGAAAATAATTATTATGTACTCATGGTAAAAACTTTCAGCAAACCTGAATCGAAGGGAATGTCTTCAATCTGATTAAAGGTATATTTCAAAAACCTACAGATAACATCATTAACAACGGTGAAAGTCTCCATGCTTTCTACCTAAGGCAAAAATGTCTACTCTCACCACTTCTATTCAATATTGTAGTAGATTTCTTAGCCAGTGCAATAAGCAAAGAAACCAAACGAACACAGTTTGGAAATAAACAAGTGAAATTGTTTTTAGCTGCAGAAAACATGGTCACGACCATAGAAAATCTTACAGAATCTAAAAAATAACCTATCAGAACTAATAAGTAAATTAAGCAAAGTCACAACATACAAGGTCAATAAGAAAAATCAGTTGTCTTTCTCAGTTTTAGCAATATCTTTCTAGATATATTTCCTCAGGCAAGAGAAACAAAGGCAAAAATAAACAAATGAGACTACATCAAACTAAAAATCTTATGCACAGCAAAGGAAATCACTAACAAAATGAAAAGAGAATTTACCAAATGGGTGAAGATATTTGCAAATCATACACCTGATAAGGGGTTAATATCCAAAATCTATAAAGATCTCATACAACTCAATGAGAAAAAACAATCTGATTAAAAAATGGGTAAAGGATATAAACAGACATTTTTCCAAAGAAGATATACAGATGGTTAACAGGTACATGAAAAGATGTTCAACAACATCATCAGTGAGATATCACCTCATACCTATCAGAATGGCAGTTACCAAAAAGACCACAAATAACAAGTGTTGTCAAGAATGTGGAGAAAAGGGAACCCTCATACACTGTTCGTAGGAATGTAAATAGGTGCAGTCACTATGGAAAACAATACAGAGATTTCACAAAAAAACTAAGAATAGAACTAACATATGATCCAACTGTTCCACCTCTGTTTATCAGAAGAATATAAAAACAGTAATTTAAAAATATACATGCACTCCTATGTTTATTGCAGCATTATTTACAATAGCCAAGAAACAACCTAAGTGCCTACTGATGAATGAATGGATAAAGAAGATGTGGTATAAATATACAATGGGATACTACTCAACCATAAAAAAGAGAAAATATTTTTAAATTAATTTTTCCCTTTTTTATTGAAGTATAGTTGATTTATAGCGTTGTATTAGTTTCTGGTGTACAGCAGAGTAATTCAGTTATATATATTTATATATATAGTATTATATATATTCTTTTTCATATTCTTTCTCATTACAGGTTACTATAAGCCATTGAACATAGTTCCCTATGCTATATAATAGGACCTTATTGTTTATCTGTTCTGTACATAGTATTTTATTTTGTATCTGCCAATCCCAAACTCCCAATTTATCCCTCTTAACCCACTTAACCCCCAGTAACCATAAGTTTGTTTCCTATGTCTTTGAGTCTCTGTTTTGTAAATAAGTTCATTTGTGTCATTTTTTTAGATTCCACATATAAGTGATATTATATGATAGTTGACTTTCTCTGACTGACTGACTTTATTCAGTATGATAATCTCTAGGTCCATCCAAAAGATGAAATCTTGCCATTTGCAACAACATGGATGGACCATGAGGTATTATGCCACGTGAAAGAAGTCAGACAGAGAAAGACAAATACTGTATGATTTCATTCATATATGGAATTCTAAAAAATAAAATGAACAAACAAAACAAACACATAGATACTGAGAACAGACTAGTGGTTACCAGAGAGGAAAAGGGGGTGAGGAAAGGGAAAAATAGGTAAAGAGGATCAATGGTACGGTGATGGATAGAAACTAAACTTTTGGGGAAGAGCAAGTAGTAGTGTATATAGAAGTGGAATTATAATGTTGTACACATGAAACTTATATGTTGTTATAAGCCAATGTCAAAGATAGAAAAAGAAAGAAGGAAAGAAGGAAGGATGGAAGGAAGGATGGAAGGACAGAAAGAAAGAAAGAAAGAAAGAAAGAAAGAAAGAAAGAAAGAAAGAAAGAAAGAAAGAAAGGAAGGAAGAAAGGGAGGGAGGGAGGAAAGGAAAAGGAAAGGAAAGGAAAGGAAAGGAAAGGAAAGGAAAAAAGAAAAAAGATGTGTGGTTGTCAGAGGTGGGGGGTTGGGGGTGGACAAAGGGTGAAGAGAGTCAAAAGGCACAAACTTCCAGTTATAAAATAAGTAATGTACAGCATGGTGATCATAGTATTGCTTATTGGAAAGTTGCTGAGCTAGTAGATCTTAAAAGTTCCCATCACAAGAAAAAAAAAATACTTGTAACTATGTTTTGTGATGGATGTTAACCAAATTTATCGTGGTGATCTTTTTACAGTATTTACAAATACCAAATCATTACATTGTATGTCTGAAACTAATACCTCAATTAAAAAAGAAGATGTAAAAAAATCACTTGTCTTTCTATATACTAGATACACTAGAATAAATAGAATAGACATTTTTTAAAACTCTATTTACATTAACACAAAAAATAAAATATTTAGAAAAATGTAAACAAAGTCTCTACCCTGAAAGCTATAAAACATTGCAAAGGGAAATTTTTAAATGCTAGGAAAAATGGAGAAATATACCACATTCATGGAAGACTCAATACTTGTAAGGTAGCAGTTCACCCCAAATCAGTCTATAGATTCAACACAATCTCAATTAAAATTCCAGAAAGACATCTTGAAGATATTGTCAAACCGATTATAATTTTTTATGGAAAAAATAGCCAAAATAATATTGAAAAGGGAAAACAAAATTGAAGAACTATAGTAAGATTTGAAGACTTACTATAATACTACAGTAAAATATTTGGGTAAGACTGTTGTAAGGATAGACGTGTAAATCAATAAAATAGAATAAGGAGTTCAGAAAGAAATCCACACTCGATTTTCACAATGATGCCAAATAATTCAACAGAGAAAGGAAAATCTTTTAGACAGATTTTGCTAATAATGGATTATTTGTGTGGGGAAAAATAAATCTAAATCTTTATCTGACACCAAACACAAAATTTAACTAAAAATGGATTAAGACCTAAATGTATTCAGTTAAAACTAGAAAACTTCTAGGAGAAAATATAAGAAAAAAATCTTTGTAATACTGTATTAGGTAAATATTTTAAAAACAGAACACAAAAACATGAACCAGAAAAGAAAAAAAAAAAAAAAAAGGAAAAATGTCATCTAAATGACAAACCTAACTCTTTCAAAGACACAGTTAAAAAGACAAAAAGGCAAGCCACACACAAAAATATATGAATGGCCATTAAATATATGAGAGGACTCTTAATATCACCAATCATCAGAGAAATTAATATCAAAACCACAAGGTGATACCCCTAATACCCACTAGAATTGTTAAAATTTAAAAGATTAACAATACCACATGTTGAAGAGGACACAGAACAACTGGAACTCTCATATTGCTGGTGGGAATTAAAAATGATACAGCCACTTTCTGTAAAGTTAAACATGCAATTTCCATATAGGCCAGCAACCAATCAACTCTTAGATATACATACAAGAAAAATGAAAACATATGTCAACATAAATACTTGCAATATTACTTACAATATCCAATAACTGGAGTCAATCCAATGTCCATTAACTGGCAAAAAAAATCATGATATGTCCATTCTATGGAATATTACTTAGCAATATAAAGAGACAAAATATTGATAGACCCAGTAATGTGAAAGAATGTAAAAATTATGCTAAATGAAAAAAATAAAACATAAAAGAGTATGTACTGTATGATTCCATTTGTATGAAATTCTAGAAAAGGAGGAGTTATAGTGACAGAAAGCAAATCAATAATGAATCCAGGGTATGACAGAGGGGATCTGACTGCAAAGGGACACAAGCAAACTTCAAGGCTAAAAAGTTATATTTGGCTGTATACAATTTCCAGAATTCACCAAACACTTAAAATAAATTTTACTGCATGTAATGTATACATAAATAAAGTAGGACAAAAACAATTTCGAAAGTGAAAAAATTTTAGACCATCCTATGAAGTATGCATTAATTTTCTATTTTACAGATAACAATGATTAAGAAAGATTAATTTACCCAACACTATAGCTAGTGAGTGAGTGGCAGAACCAGAATTCAAACTGGTATCTTCTGCAGCCCAAATTCTTTCCAAAATGATAAGGGGCTTTCCTTTGTGGGTAAGGGGTATTAAGAACATCCTTGGGAAAAGTAAAATTCTACTTTAGCATTAAACAGAAAAAGGGGTTCACTGGGAAGTCTGGGCTCACACTGCAGCCCTCCTGAGCTACCAGGTTACCTTGGAGGTGTTTTGTTGTTCCATTTATACTAATTGTCAAAATGACAGCCTTGTCCCACCTGCTTTTAGCTTGGACAGAAAAGCAATTCATACCACAAGGACACCAAATTCACTGAGCGCTGTAAGCCCGAGCAGCCTATTCCTTAGTCCCAGAAGCTGATCTCCCAAAATGTATATGTATAGACGAAGCAAGAGTAGATATAAAAATAGATTTCAATCATCTTTAAAAGTTTTATTGTAACAAAAAAATTATGAAAAGTGCATCATTTCATTTAGAATCAGTTGTATTATGGTAGAACGAGCTTTGGAATAAGTGAATTGACATTAAAAGATCTAGTTCAGAGACAGTAATGTAACAAATTGCTTAACTTCATTCTTCTCCTTATTAAAATAATAATAATAATACCTACCTCACAAAATTGTGAAGAGAAAATGACGTAAAGTCCTTAGCACATAGTAGACACCACCCACTGAATTTAAATGTGATCATTTCAGACCACTACAGTGATCTCTCAAAGAGGTACATTTTTGGAGAACATTTCAGAAGTGTGTGTGTGTGTGTGTGTGTGTGTGTGTGCGCGTGTTCTTCATTACTCATGCTCTCTCATCCTGGAGATTCATTATGCAGTGAGGGAAAGGGTGATCCTGCCCCAGGATAAGCTTTGGGGTGGTGGTGTATACATGACTTGAGAATCCTCAAAGCATATTTGTAAAGAGTAGATAGGAGAAAAAGCTCTGAGATACACAGCTGTGTCTATCTTATTCTATAAAGGTTTATAAGAAGAATCATTAAAGAAGGATCTTGCAGAACATAAAGAAAAATATTTCACTGATATATCTAAGGAAGGTTAATAAGAGATTATGAATTATTTTATCAGGCATAAAAATTAAAGTACATAGTAAAGAAGACCTAATGACAGATGTTAATCTAATTTGATTCTCATGACATTACAATAATATTACCATGTTATTACATTGCTTAAGCCACTATGGTAATTGCTTGGGTGATAATAATAATGGTAACAGTACCACCGGTAACAACAGCAACACTGATACAGCACTTGCAATGTGCCAGGCACTTTTCTAAGTACTTTACACGTGAACTCATTTACTTCTCAGAACATCCTCATGGGTAGGTACTGTTACGTTCTCCATTTTATACACGAGGCACAGAGAAGCTTAATAGCTTGCCTCAAGTTCAGGCAGCTGATAAGTCCAGGCAGTCTTGTTCCAGAGTCCTACTCTTAACCAATGTGCCTAATGATACAGGAATTTTCAAGGTACCTTGGGCCACGTTGTAAGGAAATGAGAATAAAGTAAGAAAGTAATTTATTAGAAAGGGTGGGTAAAGTTTGAAATAGTATATACAAGTGCACAGACTCTCATGCCATAAACCAAATTTCATCCACATTTATTTGCGACTCTGGTTTTACTGTATCTACAATAAGGAAGACAAAGCTGGGCAACGTGGCTCATGTTAGAAGTGACTGACCTTGTTTTCTCACTGCCACATTGTCTAGGAAAAACTCGCAAATATTTAACATTAAAATGGGCATCTTGGAAGATAAAACTACTTCTCTTGTGTCATAACATTAACCTAAATGAAAATTTATGCAACATTAAAGAATTGTATAAAGTTATTTTTTGCTTATCTAGGTGGTACACGGGTTTTAAAAGGTTAAGAAACCCTGGAAAATAAAAAATCCATCGCTTAGGTGTTAAAAGACTAGGCTGAAATACTGGTTCTTCCACTATTTTACTTTTAAGCCAGTAAGTCTTGATTTTCTTGTACATAAATAAGGGAATAACATTTCTAATGCTTACCTTAAGGAATCAAGGTGAAAACTACTTCAGTAGATGTGAAAATTATCTGAAAAATATGAATTACCATACAAATGTACATTGTTTCCTCTACATTTACCACAGATACCTATCTGTAAGCCAGGAAATGTTTTATCTGGGCCTTCATCATCGTTCTACATACAGCATTGTTTCCAGAAATAAAGATGCGTAAGAAATTAGGCTTATGACTTCTTGAAGACCTACTACTTTCCAGAAAATATATGCTAGGTACTTGCACAGTTTATCTCAAGTAATGTGAACAACAACGTGGTTCAGTAAGATATAATTATGAGATTTTATTGATTCAGAAAGACTAAGACCACAGAGTTATCAAATTGACAAAGCTAGGGTTCAAAACCAAGTGGTTCTGCTGCCTTTTACCATAGTGCCTTTCAATGTAAAGGGAGATTAAGATTTAGTCAGCCAAGCAACTACCACTAAACAGAATTTTTCTGTGGTTATTAATGTTTTTCTTTCTAAAATTTAAGAAGATCCAGTTATTAATCCAAGTTTAAATCTGGCTTCATCATTGTTGGACATGATATGATCCCTTTTTTTTTGGCTACAATGGAAATAATGAATCAGTTATTTCTTCCAACCTCAATACTCTAAAGTGCAAGAGCAAGCTATGTTCATCTCTTGATGATGAATCTCTTGACAGGATACTATTAGAAATTTATTCCGTCAACACTGAAATCAAATCAACAGTGACATTTCTGGATTTCAGAAGCTAAAAAGAACATATTGATTAAAATATTTGTTAGGAGCAGCAGTAACCACAGCCTAGACCCCAATATTTCATCATTTACAGTGTTCTTCCAAACATGAAGGCTAATGCATTCAAATACAATTGAAAAGGGCATAAAAATGGATCAATAATGTGTTCTTTTTAAGAATTCCTTGTAAGAATTTTCTAAGTATACTGAGATCACAGTTTTTACCTGACTATCATAGTGACCACCACTTTCTGTTCTTAAACTTTGAATCAAAGTTAATTCATTTTTTTTTTGTATTTTAAGTAGTTTATTTTTTTTTTAATTTTCAAGTAATTTCAAATTAACAGGAAGAATTCTGGAACGTTGAGAAGAACTGCAATATATCCTTCAACGACCCTATGGAAGTTTTACTAACTATCTCAATATACCCTTTACAGCAACAAGATCCAGTCCAGGATCACGTGTTGTCATGTCTAGTCAGTCTCCTTCAGTCAGGAAGAGTTATTCAGTTCCTCACTGACCTTTATGATGTAAACAGTATTAAAGATTTCAAGTGAGTTATTTTGTAGAATGTCCCCAAATTGGTTTTTTTTTTTTTTTTGGATGTTTCCTTATAATTAAATTCAAGTTATACATTTTTGGCAGAAATATCACAGAAGTTCTGCTATGCTCCTCTCACTGCATCCCATCAGGTAGCTTATGATATCAATTTGTCCCATCACAATGTCTCCTGAGTAAAGTGGTATCTGTCAGGTATCCCACTATACTATTACACTTTCCCTTTGTATTTTCCTGAGTATTGTGTGGGGAGACACTTTAAGACTATACAAATATCCTATTCCTCATCTGATTGTCATTCAATAGTTTTAGCATCTCTTCATATTTCTTCTGAGTTCATTATTACTATGATGGTGGCCAAGTGGTGATTTTATTTCCATAATGTCTTGTACATTTGTTAGTTGGCACTCTACTATAACAGAGAACTTTCTCTTCTCTCTTTCATTTTTCATTTATTCGTATGTATCGGTGTGGATTCTAATTGTGCTAAATGAAATCAATGCATTTCTAAAATTTTGATTCTTACCATGTGTCAGATATAGACACAGGTTGCCCCTTCAGGCTGGATTCTATTATGCCTCTATAATTCTTTAAGCCCGTTTTTACTTTCTGAAATAATAAGACATTCCATTCTTATACTGTATTTTCCCTGCTCCAAACCTAGACTCAGGAGAATATTTAGAAGCCCAGGTCTGAGTGCAAAGTGCATTCATTACTACCAGGGTGTACTTTGCACTTTGCTCCTAGACCTTAGAAATATATTTAGGTATATGTTACACACAGAGAGACACACAAACACACAGACACATTTTACACCTATATCCACTTCTATCCATATATCTAGGTATAGATAAGTCTATACCTATATATATATAAAATGAAATCACACTGATAACTTCCAATTCTAATCCAGCACCACATAATCTATTTTTGTCTTCCTCTTTACTGTATTTGTAACTCTCTTTTCTAAAAAAATTAAAAACTCTGCCAAAATTCTACTGCTTTTTTTTCACAAAAATAGAACAAACAATCCTAAAATTTGTATGGAACCACAAAAGACCATGAATAGCCAAAACAATCTTGAGAAAGAAGAACAAAGCTAAAGGCATCATACTTTGTGATTTCAAACTATATTGCAAAGCTACAGCAATCAAAACAGTACATTACTGGCATAAAAACAGACACATAGATCAATGGAACAGAATAGAGAGCCCAGAAATAAACCCACACACACACGGCCAATTACTGTCTGATAAAGGAGCCAAAATTAAACAATGGAGAAAGGACAGTCTCTTCAATAAATGGTGCTGAGAAGACTGAACATCTATCTGCAAAACAATAAAATTGGACCACTATCTTACAGTATACACAAAAATTAACTCAAAATAGATTAAGGACTTGAATGTAAGACCTAAAACCATAAAAATCCTAGAAGAAAACATAAGTGGTAAGCTCCTTGACATTAGTGCTGGAGATAATTCTTTGTATTTGAGAACAAAAGCAAAGGCAACAAAAGCAAAAATTAACAAGTGGGACTACATCAAACTAAAAAGCTTCTGCACAGCAAAAGAAACCATCAGCAAAATGAAAAGGCAACCTACCTAATCAGAGAAAATATTTGCAAGCCATATATCTGATAAGGAGCTAATACCAAAATACATACTTTTAAAAACTCATACAACTCAATAGCAAAAAAGCCCTAATTTAAAAAAGAACAGAGGATCTGAACAGATACTTTTCAAAGACACACAGATGGCCAACAGGGACATAAAAATATGCTCACCCTCACTAATCATCAGGGAAATGTAAATCAAAACCACGAGATATCACCTCACACCTGTCAGAATAGTTATTATCAAAAAGACAAGAAATAAATGTTGGTAAGAATGTCTCACCCTTGTGGCCCATTGGTGGGACTGTAAACTGGTGCAGTTACTATGGAAAACAGTACAGAGGTTTCTCAAAAAAATAAAAAGAGAACTACCATATGATCTAGCAATTCAACTTCTGGGTATTTATCTGAAGAAAACAAAAACTCTAACTGTAAAAGATATATGCATCTCCATGTTCATTGCAGCATTATGTACAATATCCAAGATATGGAAACAACAATGCATTGTATACATAGATGACTGAATGGATATAAAAGATGTGTATATATAGAGTGGAATATTATTCAACCATAAAACTTCTGCCATTTGTGACAACATAGATGACCTTGAAGGCATAATGCCAAATGAAATGTCAGACAGAGAAAAAAATGCCATATGATCTCACTTATATGTGGAGTCATGGAGGGAAAACAAGCTCAAGCTCACAGACATAGAGAACAGATTGGTGGTTGTCAGAGGCAGAGAGTAGAAAGTGGGAGAGATGGGTGAAAAAGGTCAAAAGTTACAAACTTCCAGTTAAGAAATAAATAAGTCATTGGGATGTAATGTACAGCATGGTGACTATAATTAATAATACTGTCCTGCATATTTGAAAGCTGTCAAGAGAGTAAATCTTAAAAGTTCTCATCACAAGAAAAAAATTTCATAACTATGTATGGTGACGAACGTTAACAAGACTTATTGGATGATGATCATTTTGCAGTATATACAAATATTGAATCATTACGCTGTACACCTGAAACTAACATAAAATTATACCTTAATAAAAATTTAATTAAATAAGAAACCTAGCTCTTGTAATATATATATACACATATGTATATGTATGTTTTATATATGAATATACACATTTGTATATATGTTTGTATTTGTGTGTGTATGCATATGTGTGTATAAATACATATGCTTATTTTTTTCTATCTCCTATAAGTTATATATTACCAACCAGTCTCCTGACCCTGCCAAGCTACTTACCCATTTGGCAGCCTTCATCTAGTTGGTCCCAACTCTTATTGACCCATACCCTGATAAACCACTTTTCTCACAGGGGTTTCAATCCCCACCCGGCTGCCACTCAACTCAGCTCCCTTCCTCAACTGGCCTGCCTAATAGCTCTTTGAATTAGAAAGGGAGGGAGGAAAAGAAGGAAGAAGAGCATTATTATCTTGTGATTTACGTCCGTACTTTCTATTAATTAGTTACTGCTATTTCCTTACTTTCATGTAACTGGGAGGCAACTTCGCATAGTAGAAAGATCACAGGTTTTGACACTGCAGAAACCTGTTTGATACCTGGCTCTAACTAAGTAGATGTGTAACCTTAGTTTCCACATCTGTCAAATGATGATGATAAAATCTTCATTGTTGCATATTTATGAAGATTAAAGAAAATATACATAAAAACTGATTCAGTGCAGACAAGACCATAAATGAAAACATTATAAAATTTTTAAGCTTAGATGGTAAGCACTAAAATAAACATATGCTCATAGTTAATTATTCTTTGATATGAAGGCTTGCAGGATGAATATCAGCAAAGACAACAAAAGGATTAACTTTTGCACTAGATCTTGATACCCAAGAATCTGGCTATTGGGCCTTCAGTGCTATGTTCTGCCGAGAATAGGGAAGAGATGTGGGAAATAGAGTAAAAATAATATTTAAAAAAAATTTTTAAAAAGAAAGTTAAGGAAGATAGAATAGGTCTCAATAAGTAACAGAAAGAAAAGGCCTCTTCATGGTCAGTATATAAGAGAGATAAGAGAGTGATAGTCATCCTATGGTCCCAAACAGCATTCAGGTTTCTCCATTATATTTCCATTTAAAAACACTTTCAAGAGGAAATAGTATTTCCACATTAAGAATGGAAGTGAAATGAGATTATAGATATTCAGGTATTATGAGTGCCTAAAAAAGTGATGAGATGAGTTACTTAGTAAAGTTTCCAGCCCTAATTGCTTCATCTTTCCCAATAAAATATGAATAAAACCATAATGTCTTAGAGACCAAATACTTTCGTGCTACCTAGATATCTTTTGAGAGTCCACAAGAAGTTCTTTCACAAAATGTTTCCCTGAAGGGAAAACAGTAGTGGAGTTTGAAATACTTCAGCATAGCACTGCCAATCCTGCTTTTTAAACCACTTCCTTCCTGAAGTCCTGTTTAATCCCTCCCCCAACCCCCATCTGAAAACTCAGATGAACACGGGAAAGTTTCCTTCTTTTTGTTGTACTTCTCACATTTCTTATCTCCTCCCCTCCACATGAAATATAAATTACCTGATTCACTTCAGCACCCTAAAGAACACAGCCAGTTTACCACTAGGATGTTCCAGGCCAGATTTAAATCTTTCAAAGTAACTCTCCTCTTCCCTAAATTCTGTTATTCAGTGTGAAATTTAAAACTTGCTAATGACTGCAAACCAGAAATTCAGCACGGCATGAAGATGCGAATTACCGTGAACCTCTTAGTCTTTCACACACCTTTCAAAGGAGGTTAACCACTGCTTCATAACTACTTGCTTATAGCATACTTTCAGACAAACACCAATTGCTACTTAACAAATTAGAAAGAACAAATGTCCTGTAACACCTTCCACAGCCATTGAAATGTGCCTCTGTACTGCTGCCTGAGCCTGTCTTTTAGCTGATTAACAAATATGATGAATGTAACCTTGTAGATCCTTAACATTTAAAGACAACATTCTAAAGAAATTTAAAGTACATTCTGCCAATCAGTTATTGAGTAAGACCACCCATAGTCACTTTAAAAAAAATTCTTCATTGTTTAAATAATATGGGAGGAAATTTAGTGTATACTCTCCTCTTCCTGTACTTTCCAGCTAGATTAAGCTGTTGTCTTCACAATTGCCTCCCAGCTGCTGTGACTTGTGAAAACAACAGACCCTGCTCTGTTGTCTGGAGAAAGCCGGGATTGTTATGAGTAACTTTATTGCAGGCACATGAGTGTGTTAAGACTTTAAAACACGCTCAAATGTCATGTGCACACCCAATGACGGGCAAGAATAATTATGAAAAAACAAGAAATCTATGTCTATGAAACCATGTTGGACAAAATGGGCCATTCATTGTGTTCCCCTGGGAATGCCTGGACTCTGCAGTCAGAAAACAAAAAAGGCACTTTTTTCCTGCCGTAGGCTGAATGCTTAGCTTTGCCATCTGAGCCCTAAGAAAACACGGGCCCCTCTAGTGCTGGCGCACCCACGCACACTAAAAAATATTAATGCCTCTCTCTCCTTACTTTTTTCCAGGCATCCCTTCTGTGTAGGCTGTAGCCAATATAATGTCAACACAAAGACAAAATAGTTTATCTAATATCAGTCCCCCACAATTTCCCTCTTGTCCTCCATTAATTGCCCTTCCCCCAACAATAAGAAAGGGAAAAAAAGATAACCTTTACTCCAAAGGAAAACTTGTCTCTGGCACAGATTTTCTTCTCAGCAATATTCCCTTCTGTTCTTACATGTTTGCTACTACTGTTAATGTTTTTACCAAATACTCTGTAAGCATGTTCATTTGCCTCCAAATTGTTTCTTCTTCCCTAGGAGGCTTCTGAAAGTCATTCTGTTGGATAAAGTTTGTCCATCAGCTCCTTCTCCAAACTGCACCTTCTCAAAGTTAACTACTATGTGTCCTTCCTGTCAGTGTGCGAACAAAAAATGAAACTCTAAATCATCCCACTCCAACACTTTTAAGTATACATATTTCACTAGAAGGTCAAGGTTTTTATGGTTTATTATAATTTCAACCACAGTTATTTTCTATTAACAGACAAGGTAAGTTATTCACTGACTTTCCTAGATGGATACACTGCACTTTGATGATCTACTGTAAACTCTACAGTAATTTCCTTGGCAGCTGAACCAGCAGGAAAAAATATCCAATAAACAGATTTCCAAAACAGTGAGTTTTTGCCTAGGATCTTCAGTCTTGAAACTTCTCAATACATTCCAGGAAGAAGAGGTGCAGAGGGTATGTGCTTCACTAGAAAGTGGTGAAATAGGCTGGTAGAGTGTAAAGACCATAAATCCCCACTTCACCTTCCTTCCCAGAGCTCAGCTCATTGCTCTTGTATTCCCACCAAGCAACCACTGACTTCAGAGACTAGAGAAACTAGGGACAAAACTGGAAAAGAAAAAAAATTCTTCCTTGGTTGCTTTACAAAATTTAGCCATAGAACAAATCAATTCCTTTAACCAGAAAAAAAAAATATTTTAAAACTCATCAAGTTTAAACATGTGCCTCATCTTTAGTTTAAGAGCAAATGACTTGGCAAAGGCAACAGCGGGAGAAGTGAGATACAAATTTCGCCTGACAATAAAATGTGGTTATCTTTTATTTCGCTAACTAGTGTTAATGACCCAGCAGTAGACAACCAAAGGAGAGGCGCATGTGGTATGTGTGCACACACCAGCAGAGATCAGGGGATACTTAGTCAACCAACTGGTTATTTTGACCATACTACTCCAAAAGCAATTGATTTGACTGAAGTAACTAGTTGATTTTGAATTTACGATTGAATCACGGAGTTATAATGCAAAAAAGCATTTTAGAAATCATCTAGTTACTAAATTCTAGGCCAACTCATCACTTTTTAACATTAAGTAGATTGATGCTAGAGAAACTGAAACAAAAATTGCTCAAGTTCATGGTGAAGCCAGTGTATGGATGAAGTGAGAGGCATAAAATAACAATAATTTATTATAGAAATGACTTAAAAGCATTGGCATTAACCACATAGGTGAAGAAGGTTACATTTCTCTAAATTGCGAACAATTATTTTTATAGTAACCACTGCCCAGAAGGAGGGAAATATGAAAGCTGCCAGGCAGACCCAGAGTTCATCTCAAATATTTTCATACAAATAGGAATGGCCTTGCACTAGCAATGCTCCTATAGTGGTATTTTTCAGAAATGCTAGGGGCCAATGAGCACTCATGTGAGACTACTTCATGGAAGCCACTACAGGATGGACATGAGTAATACTTCATCCTTCCCGCAAACATGAAGTTGGCTATAGGAAGTTTTCTGCTCCAAACAGTCTAAACAAGATTTCTTCCCTCCCCTGGATCCTAAAACCTATAAATACGTGAAACTCACACTGAAGCAGTACTGAGCAAGAAGGCTAGAACTAGTTCTGTCTCCCAGGCTTAAGGATAATGTACTTAACAACCTAGCCAGCCAACAGACCAGCCATGAATTTGTTTTAACAATTCAACAACATCACCATTCCTCATTCATCCACTTAGCTTAATTTTCCTAGCATCACTTTCACTGCTGAGGTTGTCTCTATTAAGCCATTTTTTTTGCATCATTAACTTTTAACCAGGCATCGATAGCTTTATTGTTTAAATTGCGTATGACTTTATTTAACGTCAGCATTTCTTCTAGCTCCTGACAAGAAGTCACATTTTATAACTAATTAAATTGATCCCTGGGAAGCAAAAGCCACTAAACGGAATTATTCCTACCCAAGTGTCAATATATTAAATCAAAGGGCTAATGAGTTGGGTCACTGCTTCTTTTATTGGGAGGCTACAGCAGAACAGGACCCGTATTATCCTCTATTTTCTGCCTTAACAATCAATTTTACTTAAACCAAAGGCAGCTAATTAATACTTTTGGATCTTACAGTAAATAATATCTTCTTTATAACACATAAGTGGGGAATGGAAAATTTCCTTTGATGACATATGCAATATATTTTTTGCATATTTTTATGACATTGGGTCACAGAAACATCTAAGATGATCGAAAAGGTGTTTTGCAAGCAAGTGATTTTGAGAATTTCTAGGTTTCAACTATTAGCATTACGGGTTTAAATCAAGATGAAAATTTGCCTCTTGGAGCTGACAGTAGTGCCTAACGACAGTGATTAAGAAATGACTAAATTTGTCATGTCAGCCTTTCCTATCGCTCTTGCAGCTGCTGAGTAATACTTTGAATGATTTCAGTATTTACATTTGGACACTACTTTTAAAATTCATCACCTAATAAATCATACCACTCACTATTTTTGACATAACCTAGCTTCTTTTGATAAAATCCCTGCAGGCAGTAGAAAACCCTGTTTTACTGTTGCCTTCAGTTAATCTCACCAAACCAATTTATTCAGAGATAAATTTCCATGCCTAATTATTTATATCTGTGGATTTTACATTTTATTTTGGGGACTTCACCCCCTAATTCGTCATTTCAGTCTTTGGGAAAGAAAATACATCCATAAAATTGGTTATGGAAACTCTTAAGGTCTTCACTGATCTATAAATCATGCCTATTGTACAAGTATGTAAAAATCTGGCGAGTTGAAAAATTCAGTCCTATAAAATTAGGCCTGGTGGCAATTATCTTATGATAGTAAGGAGACTACCTCTAGGAAACACAGTGGTAAGGTAGAAATAAAAACGAGAGTCCAAAAACACATACATAACCAACTGCAACTGCTGGATAAAAATTCAGGCAATGTCTTCAATTTGAGGGTGAGGATTTCATTTTGTATATCTGGCAATTAGCCAAAATAACACCAGTTTAAAGGTAGCCCTGAGATCTTTTGGATTGAATTAACCTTATTTATCACATAATAAGTTGCCAAAAGTCAGTTTTGTCTCTAATACTTAACTGTGTTGATTTACCACCAGGATCAAATACATCACAGGGAACACCACAGATGTTTTTGACAAAAACATGTTCTTTCACCCACACATAGTTTGCTTTTTCAAACATTGAATTAGGGTTTCTTTCTTTGTAGACACAGTGGTTCTTTTTTGAAGCAACCTTAAATAGTCACTTTTATCCATTTATAGATGTGTGTGCTTTGGAGGTCAAGCATGTGCTGTTGTTTCTTACCACAAATGTTTTCTTTCATTTTCAATGGTCAAAAGTCACAGGCGGGTTTGACCCCACCCACAGACAGCTCTGTTCAGTATCTGGAGAACCTCGGGCTGGCTAGAGATCACTGAAGTACAGATGCTTACTTCACAAACAAATAAAAAGGTATCCCAACACAGACCAATGGAATTTGACACTGGACCTTCAAAAAGTTACAAAAATAAAACCCCCCAAAATACTAATTATTGTTTTCTTTGGAATGCATGTGTATTTAAATGTAAAGAACATTCCTCCTCATTAATACAGATAACTAATATAAATAGATATACTAAGATATGCTTGATAAAACACTTGATTTTATTATGTAATAGCAACTGAATTAACAGCATTACATTTCCCTCTATCTCCTAGCTTCATGTTTTAACGCACACACACACACACACACACACACACACACACACACACTAGACTCATCCTGAAACAAAGCTATCAGGGTTGTTATATTAGTTACTTTTCAAGGAAAAGAAAGTCTTAGTCTAAGGAAAGGGAAAGATGTTATGAACTGATAGTTGTCCAAATTTGTTTGGCAATATGTTACCCTACAAAGAGGAAAAAGGGAAACAGAGTAAGTTTTTGTAACCCTGTGCACAAAAGAGTCAACTATCTCTGATAGGACTGGTTAGACAAATAAAATATTTTACCCAGTCACCCCAAGATGAGAGAACACAAAGCCATCCCACTGGCCACTAAACACAATACGAGCAACTGAATACTTGTGAGACTGCGACCTACGAGGCCCGTCAGAACTCTGCCTATTTCATCGTCTCTGAGGGTAGTCAGAAGTGGTGACCACAGCTCTCTGGTCTCCTGCCCAAACGTGCTCAAATCTGCCAGTTGCCACTTCTGCCAAAATGCCCACAGAACTGAAGAAGCTAATAAGGCAGATATGGGACCTCAAACTCAGTGTTAACAAGATGTAAATAAGTTTTCTGACTTGCACACTGCTGACAAGATGCCAAGTAAAATCTATATATTTTTAAAAGACAAAATGCAAAATCCCAAAGTGAAATATAGTAGAGTTCAGCTTATTTCTCTGCAGAGCGTCACATGATCTCTCTAACTAATCCTAAACCAAGCATTAGTCTAAGTTTTATTTTTCTGATAACAAAGTATGGTACAGTACCCAAAGCTTTGGATAACGTTACTTAACACTGAAAAGGAATGTCAAAGTGAAGTAAGACTGTAATTTATTCCTCTTGGCTCAGATCACTTTCCCGTCTTCATTATTGTGGCTGAACACTACCAAAAGCTTTGTTATCTGTTTTCTATATTTTGATGTTGGACAAATGCAATTCATAGCAAAGATAGCCTGAGTCCAATGGTGAACCTACATCACAAATCTTAATATTATCAAAGAACTATGCTGTAGTCAAGATCCTAGGTGGAATTTGTAGATATTACATGAAGAAAATTAAAATAAGAAGCACAATTGAAACATATAAATGGAAAAAAAAAAGGAAAAAGCATTTGCTAACAAACATCACAACTGAATAAGAACATTCCCCTCAATTAACATGCTGCACTAAATTACAAAGAACTGTCCGATCTTTTGTGTAATTCCTCCTTTATGCTGCATATCCTTCTGCAGTATCCTTTCACCATCCTAGAGAGCTTTGCTTTAAATTGTATGGAACTTACAGAAATGAACTATTGATGCTTCTCCCTGCTGTCCCCATTTTGCCTTTTAAGTGACTTCTCTTCCCTTAATCAGACCTTTTCTAATCACCTAACTCTGATTAAATTAAATACAATGGTCTTCTGAATCACTCAACCATAGTTTAATTGATTTTTTAAAGCCACTTAATATTTGCCCATGAAAAATATGCAAAGTAGCTTTACATGAAGACAAAACAAGAGAATTCTAGTTTATACACATCAAATTTTCTTGTCTCCATTTTCCCACGTATAATTTTGCACCTGTAGCTGCAGACTAGCACACAAGTTATCTATCTACCTTGATAAACCTGCACTTTGAATAACTAGGTATTTCCTGGGCAACCAGTCTTTCAGGGAGTGCTCAAATATTTGTAGTGGGCCAGTTTGGGCCTCACATATTTTAGTTCTTATTCATGCATTCCTCATTTACAGGTGAGCCTGGTAAATTTCCCATTTTGAGACTACTGCTCCTTCTTTTCTATAGGTGGTCCTTGAATTACCCTCTGTAACCATGGGGTATGAGTTGGATTGTCCAAAAAAAATTTTTTTAAATTTTTTCCCTTTGAAATTATTTCCTAGGCTAAATCATTTCTGTGTCCAATTCCCAATTTGACAAATGAGTGTACAGGTCTCAAACAAAAATTCTGCTCTAAGAGATGTAGAGCTAGGGCTCTTGATTCACACAGAGAGGTAGTAGCACATGGTGGTTAAGCACACAGATTCTAGAGCCAGACTAAGTTTAAATCCCAACTCTTATTAAATGTATGACCACGGGCAGATTACTTAACCTCTCTCTGCCTCAATTTTCTCACTTATAAATGGGGATAATATCATCTACCTCATAGGATTATTTTTAAGGTACAAGAGGTTAATGTATCTAGAGCCTTAGAATAGTAACAACATATAGTAAACACTATATAAGTATTTGCTGTTACTGTTAATTAGGTTAGAATCCTGGCCTGGCCACTTATACCTTGGCTGAGTTGCTTGACCTCTCTTAAACCTTCATTTTCCATGGTAAACAGGGAATTATTGTATTAATCAAGGAACATAATGCATATAAGGCATTTACCACAGTGCCTAATACTCAGTGACCATTTATTAAACATTAGCTTCTACGTGAACATACATTTATTGGCAGTCTATAATACCTACCTTCCTCTTCCACAGCATGCTTTTATTAAAGATGAACTACCTCTGCCTTATTGCTTTCCTGTTCCATCAAGTGCACAGTTTTTATTCTGGCCAAAATTTCCAAACTTACCTCCCTCATTCCTTAATAAAAATTCCTCCACCACAGAAGAGAGTGACATCTTTTTGTATACTAAAGACACCAAGTTCATTCTCATTTCTTCGCTTTAATATTCACTCTCATATCACACTTCCCTTCTCCACAAATATCCAATTCCTACCCAGCTTTTAAGACCAAAGCTCCAAAAAGTTCTTTATAATTCTTTCAATAATTGTGTGTTTTTTACTTCTCTAAGCTCAAATGTATTGGAGCATGATACAGACTGAATGTTTTGTCCCCCTGCCTCCCCTAAATTCATGTGTCAAATCCTAATGCCCAATGTGACAGTACCTGGAGGTGGGGTCTTTAGGAGGTGATCAGACCATGAAAGTGGAGCTGTCATGAATGGGGTTACTCTCCTTTTAAAGGCACCCCAGAGAGCTCCCTCACCTCTTCTGACATGTAAGGACACGGCATGCACCAGGAAGCAGGCCCTCACCAGACACTGACTCTGCCGGTGCCCTGATCTTAGACTTCCCAGCCTCCAAAACTGTGAGAAAGAAATGTCTACTGTTTAAGCCATCCAGTCTGTAGTATTTTTGTTATATTAGCCCAGATGGACTAGGATAGGGCAGAAAGAGGAAAGATACAAAAACTCAGATTGCAGTCCTAATGAACTGTGTGAACTACAGTATGTCACCTTGCCCTCTGGTCACAGTTACCTCAAACACAAAATGAGTAGGCTTAAATAGATGATTTCTTGGAGTCCTACCACCCTGTCATTCTGAGTCTTACTGCATTTACGTTCACAGTGGTATGCTTATAGTAGATGTTCAATAAATATTTCATGATTGAATCTTCCAGAGCTGAACTGATGTGGGTCAGTCAGTTGGTCCCTTTACCACTGCCTCTCCTTCTCAGTCCCCATCATGTGTTCCCATTGCTCTATCACTCCACCCTTTAAACGTTAGAGTTACCAAAGCTCCCAGTTCCTACCCTCCTCACAATCTCTATATTTCCATCCAAACTCATTGTTACCTATTGGTAATGATTCCTAAATATAGATTTCTAACTCAGACCCTTTTCCCAAATTTTAAACCTACATGTCCAACATCTAGTGGGCATACTGACCTGGATAATTCAGAATGTTGAAAGTGGAAGCCTTCATCTCATCCATCCTTTCAAAACTGATCATTACCCTGTATTTATATGACTATCCTCAAGATTCCCCTCTGACCTCACCACACAACACTTTTCCCCTTGCTTTGTTCACTCCATCTCTACTGGCATATATGGTATCCCCTAAAACATGCCAAACCCACGCCTGTTTCACATCATTTGTGATTCTGTTCCTTCTTTCTGGAATACTTTTTACCCAAATATCCATGACTTATTCCTTCAATTTATTCTAAACATATCCTCAAGGAGGCTTTTCTGACTAACTTCTATAAATTAGCAATACCCACCATGCTATACTCTTACTTAACCTATTTTTCTGCATAGAATTTACCACTTATTTATTTGTTTACAGTCTCTATTACCCCAAACTTTGTCAGTTTTGTTCATTGCTGTATTATCAATGCTTGAAACAGTGCTTATTACATAGTATGCACCCAATAAATATTTGTGGAATTAAATAAGTACCCATCCTATTGAATAGAGCTGTCAACTCTATCAGTCACTACAGAAAAATTGATTCATTTAAATTTCTTCCTCCTACATCCAATCACTAACCCTATAGATTTTATTTCCTCAGCACCACTCAAATCCATCTCCTCATCTCTATTCTCCCTGCTACAGCCATAGCTCAGATTACTTCCTTCTTTGGATTACTTCACTAGCAACTTAAATGTTTTCTTTGACTCTACTTTCAGCCTCCTCAAAAATGTTCTCCACACTGCTGCTGTCAGAGTGATCTTTGTGAAATGTAAACATCACTTCATTTCTTTTCTTAAATTCTTTAAATGATTTCTCTTAATTGGTTATACAGAGTCCTTCAAGATCTGGTGCATACTTACAATCTAAATTCATCCTGCCACTCCTGCACTTGTGCACTACCAGCCTTATAAACTGAGAAACTAACTTATTTGCAGTTTCCCGACATGCAATGTTCTTCATCCCTGTGAACCTTTGTACAGACTCCTCTCCCTCTGGAAACCTCCCATCCTGGTTCATTCCTACTTCTACTTAAAAATTCAGAACCAATTCACACGTCACTTCTTTGAGCAAACCTCTCTTGAGGTTTTCAAATTATATCCCTCTTCTCTGCACCCCTGTAGCAGTTAGTAAATGCGTCTATTACAATATTTAGTATACTATATTACTGTCATTTACTAGATTGTGAACTCCCAAAGGTAAGTAATATGTCATCCTTCTTTGTATTCTTGGTCCTAAGACCGTGTCCAAAGAGTAGTAGAAATTTAATAAATAAAATGTATTAAATTCATTCAACTCAAAAATTATTGAATTAATAAATCGCTTTCCTGAATTCATATATATATATCTTCTTACTTGGATGCTTTCAATGCAACTAGACACTGTACCACCAGGTCTACTCAAATCCCCATGTAGTTATTTCTAATCTCTCCCCTTTCTTAAAGCCAGCATCACCAAAACCCACCATACCCCTTGGTATGTGTATCATGTTTTTATGACTTTCATAGAGTATAAACCTCAGGTGTTGACTTGCTCTGTGTGGTCCCGAATTAAACTTGTTAGACACTGTGCCTTTCTTTGACATCAAATGTATCAAAGAAAGAACAAACAAATAAGTAAATCTCATGGGCAGTTATTTCATTTCCCCCATCTCCTGTGTCGTAATTTATATTTATTTCAACAATAATTTATGTATAAACAACAATATGAGTAATTTGCTATTTCTTTATAATTTTGGCAAGAAAAGTGATGACATATGTGTGCATCTATGTGCGTGGAAAGAGGATACCCAAGCAAAATGGAGAAATTGTGGACAGGACTTCTAGGAGTAATAAAAGAATGTTTCTTGCCTGCTTATTGCTTTCCTGGGGGTTCTTGCAGATATCTCAGAAAAAGATCTTGGTGAATAGGATGTGAGTATTGATATAAAATTATTTTGCTCCATATAAACTTATTCATCATTATTTTTAACACTATGCCCTTTAGCAATTTATATTTGTCAGAGTACTTCACTATACATTAACTCGGCCAATTCTCACAATAGTCTCATGAGGCTGAAGATACAACTGTGTGTGTACATGTGTGTGTATGTGTGTGTGTGTGTGTTTGTGTGTGAGTGATCATCTGCTTAGAAAAAAGGTTCAAAAGGTTAAATGATTTGTCTAAGATCACATGCCAAATAGATAGCAGAGACAGACTTTGAAACTATGTTTTTGAATACTTGCCACTTCTTTTCTTTAAAGTCCTTTTCCCTTAGCTTCAAATTAATATATTTTTATTACAAACAACTCGAACAAGGTTAGGTAAGCATATTCCAATTTGCAACTTTTTCTTTCTCTTTTTTTTTTAAATTTACAACTATTCCTGTGATGGGAACCTATACTTTCATGCCCACTCAATTCATTCAATGTCTTCCCAAACTTTTCTCCCACTGTCCTCCTTATGCTCTTATCATAAGATAATAAGAAAATAAAAGTAAAGGTAAGAGGGACAGGTGGGAAGGATAACAAAGAAAGAGGAGGAATTAAATATTCTGGGATCAGTTTCTATGGATTCACTTAAATCAGAGAAAACTACTGGTGTGACAGAATGCATGGTAAGCCATGATCCTCAGTAGGGAAAATGCCTAGCATCATTTGACATCAGGCCATTTTATATTTTGCACTTAAAAAAAAAAAAAGCACAAAGCATGAAGTGTATCACTGTATCACTCACGGGAGAAAGATAATGCATATAGTCCCCAGAAGCTCACTTTATGCCAGAGTCGATCTACCAAGGATGCTATAGAAGTCTATACCTCTAAAAGAAGGCTTTCATCAGATCAATTTATTAGTGCTACTTAAGTTAGCCCAAACTATATAATACAAATTTCTTATCCAAAATTCCTGATAGTCCTGAGCTGTGACCAAATCCTAGTCTCCTATCATTTCTAATTCTGACAAAATCATTTCTAGTATGAATGCTAAAGTTATGCTCATTAAAGATTCAAGACTTTAGGATAAATGTTATTGTTTCTCATATTTGTTATATTTTCCACTTGTCTTTCTTTCTCAACATTTTCATACAACTATCCGAAACAGTTATGTGAAGGAATTGGTGTTCACTGAAAAAAAAATTTGCTTTCTTCCTTCTGATTTTTTTATTTGGTCTTACAGTATTAGAAGGGAATTTGGTAGAGAAATATTAGGTGATGTGACCTTGTGAACTGATAGAACAAATAAGGGAAAAAGAACTTTATGCAGTAATCTGAGTAATATAAAATATATACCTATGGATTTCAGTAACTTGATAACTATGCATACAAATTTGGACTCTTTTAAATTTTTGACTAAATGGAACTTTGGATTAAACCTAAAATGTAACAAAGTTTGTAACATATATATTTACTAATAAAATAATCTCCCTTTTATCAGCTTTTATTGGCTTAGAGAGCAATCAGACTTTTTATAGGCCTGTTTCTACCTATGAAAATCTACTTCATGCAATAGAACCTTGGGATTGGTGAAACTTCATTACCAAATGTTTGTAAGTGGCAGAATTTGTGGATCAGGTACTGAAATATGGAGCAAAACCACTGAAGCAGCTTTAGGTAGACAAAGTCATGAGGGAAAATGATGAAAGGGAGCTAACATACCAAAAGTGCAGGATTCCATGGTTTTAGCAAGATCTGATAAAACTGCCTTAGCATGATACTAATGAATACATACAGGTGCTGCAGGTTGGGCTCTCTAAAAGCAGACGCTGTGACAAGGTTTAGAGTACAGGATATTTACTAGGAAATCATACTACCTGTAAATGGGAAGAGGAAGAGACAAGATTGTGCAGAGGAGGCAGCTGAACTATGATACTGGCTGAACAAAATCCCACCCAACTCAGCAGGAAGCTTTGGAGTGAGCGCCTAGCTTCAGGCCTAAAAGCCCCAACCTTCACATCCCCTATCCTTCACTCAAATAGGAGAGCCCTGGGAAGGAAATGACCTGGGGCTAAGCAGCTCTCTGCAGCTGAGGCAAAGCTGAAGGAGCTGACAGATGGAGGCTGTTTCCTGGACTCATGTGGCTGGGCGCAAGCACTCCCCAGAAGATGGTCTGAATAGTGAGTACCTCTCCGTGTCTACCATAATGACTTCTCTTATATACCCGCTTGTGGCATTATACTAAGTGTGCAAAATTACTTAAAAGAGAAGGTATGTGGTTATTTTAACCTAAAGGTAAATAATAAGGAGAATCTTTTATATTAAAATAGAGTAGTTTGCAAATCTATCAAAAAACATGGGAACACTGTCAGAATGAGATTATAAACTGAGGAGAAAAATAAATTGTAGAATATTTCATTTTCTCAAGCTAGATTCTGTTCAAACTTCTAAATTTTTCTTCTTTCCTGAAGTCTACAAAAGCAGCACAGTGAGCCCCGGAGGCTAATTATTTCTAGCTGTAAATTACTTTAAAATATTTCTAAATTAGTAAAGAATCTTGGGAGATGAGCTCCCTTTTTAGTTCTTCAATTAACTCCAAATTCTCAGCAAAACTACAAAAAAGATTTTAAATTCTTGATACAAAAACCAATGATATAGATTAATTAAATAATATCCAGTACCTTTAACTCAAGGATTAACAATTCAAAGATTTTATTGCTTTCCTGTTTAATATTTTTGCCTTTTTCACACCCAGTTGTATGCCGGTAAACCAAAGGGGAAACAGAAAGTGATTTAGAGTGTTTGCCAACTTCCACAGTGTACTCACACCATGGTTGATTTCAAGCTACCAACATAATGTCACTAAAGAAGGATCTGGGGAAAGATGGACACAACTGGCTCTTGGGCACCAATGTGAGTTTGCTCCAGCACACCACTGATACACCAACTCCTTTCTTTTCGCCTTGGTTTCAGATTTTGTGAGAATTACACTACTTGTCATTCGATAAGTACTTTTTTATGAATCTTTATATTTTAATATATATATATTATTAAAAATCTTAAATATAAAACAATTATTTCAGTAGCTGCTAGCTGGTAGTATAACCCAAATATTGTATCAGATTTATTTGCATTATTTGCCATAAAAATTCTATGGTTGAAAATTTGGTGTACCTTACTAGAAATGAAAAAGGAAAACAATAGAAACTAAATTATAAAAACAAACAACAACAAAAACACATATCCAAAGTAGATGCGGAAAAAGGCACAAATAGAGTGAGATTCTGAAGAGACAAGCAAGACAAAGGCAAAAGAAAATGTTAGGCAAATTTATTGGCACCACAAAACTCACCCCAAGGTGAAAGTTGTTCTGTCATCAATAAATACTGCTCATTCTGATAGCCAAATAAAATCTCTACCATATAACACTCATGTTACTGTTTGTCAGTCTGCTTTCTTTCTGTCCTTTGATATGCCATAAGACCTGACTGGCACTTGGTGGTACTTGAAAAATGAATTTTAGACTTTTGTTGTTCTCACTTGGCTATGTCCTTAGCACAACCTCTGATACTCACTTTCAAACATACTAATCCCTGGCAGGAGGCTAAATGTACACTAGTCTTATCAGACTCTGATTGCTCATGGTCTTTACTCTCATACCCCTTTCTGGAAGGATGAAAGTAAATTAATAGAGTCTTCTGTTTCTTTCATGTCCTAAATTTAATGAAAGGATTCTATGCAATTATATAAGTGGAGCCTTAAAGTCCTTCAAACTACACATAACTATAATGATTGATCCTTGCTTGGAAAAATCATAACTTTAAGTTCATAACGACAGCAATGTTGTCAGACTAGAAAGCTGTATGAGTTTCTAAAATTTTACCTAGCCATCCCTGCTTGTAATTTCAACTAGCTGTACCTTGTACCCCTCAAAACAGGGAGAATTAGATTCAAAAGTTTAATAAGATGTCTAGCCCAGAGTGTTCTGGTTTCTTTGGAGACTTTTAAAGTCCTACATTCTAAACCTAACTCTGTTAATAACCAGGATGTAACACATGATCTTTGAAAACTCCATCTCTATCAGCCTGGGCTTCTTTGAGTGTAAAATAAATGGTTTGATCTGGGTTAGTGTTTTCCAAACTTTGTGGCTATGACCAATTAGTAGGGCAGAGCTAGCATTTTAAAAACAGAATAGAATAGGGAAGGAAAGAAAAAGAGAGATATAAAAATAAAGAGGAGGAGAAAGAGAGGAAAGAGTATTGTAGAGGTAGAGAAAGATGAAAGAAATGAGAGAAAGGGAGAAAAGAGTGAGTAAAGAGAGTCGAGAGAGAAAAGATAGAAAATGAAGACAAGAGAAAAAATAAAAAGAATAGAAAAATAGAGTGAAAAGAGTAGAAGAGAAGAGGATCAGAAAAAAAGGATGAAAAAAAGAGGAAGCAAAGACAAATAAATAGAAAAAAGAAAAGACTGCGTACAAAGAGCCCATGTAGTAAGACAGAAATTTCTCTTTCTGTTATATATGCATATGTGTATTGAGCTATGCGTGCATATTGGGTAGTGATGTGAAATATATTTCTTACTGTTTTAGTCTGAGAAAAATTTCCAAGTCAGTCATCTAGGTTATTCTCAAGGTCCCTTCCAGCCAAAACAGTCCAATTTCCTATAGCTTTTTATATTACATCTTTTAAAATGAAAGGTTTAATCAAAAGGAGGATCAGATGATAGAAAACAAACATAGTACAAACATTACAACTAGTGACAGAACATATAATTCTAATCTTTCAGAAGGTTAGGTATCATCCACCAAAGAAAGGTCTAAAACCAGGCTTTCTTAGCCAACATCTCAGGGAAAATAAAATCTTGAGAGAGGAAAAAAAAAATCCTCTTTCTACACAGAATTTCCAGATCAAGCCTTGGTATGAAATGTGTCTCTCCCTCAAAGTGAAAAAGAAATCTTGCCAATAAATCTTGAGTAAAGTTCTCCTACGTTATAGAGTTATAGATTAAACCATTCTCCCAGAGCCATGACACCACATGGATTTGGCTTCTAAGACTAACCCAAAGACAATGTTAGTCTCAGCAAGATAACCTGCAGACTCGTCCTCTGGGACTCCTGTGAACCACAGTTCATCATGTGGCATGTATTGTGTTCTCTGTGAAAAGTTTAGGCATTGATAGGTATGCTTGTGACTCAAACACAGAACCAGCTAATACTGTTTAAGGCCTTCCATTTCTGAAATGATTGATTGCAAGACAAAAAAGAGTTGAACCTTTAGAAATTCTCAAATAACATATTAACTATACCTTGCTGAAAAGTTCAGTATATTACTATGTTCAATTGAAGGCAAGTAAAAAGTTTGTAAAGTAGTCTCTTACTTGGTTTATAACTTTTTACTTCCCAAAATGATAGGCGGTGAACCTGCAGCATTTAGTTGTTCAGGTTATAATCAGTGTTTCTGTACTTGCTGGCAAGATGCTCTGCAATTGCTCTCACATTTTAAAATACATAGACATTTTGTTTCCTTAGCTCCTTTAAGAGTTCTTTGAGAGAAAACAGTATGTCTTGTATTTCCTATATTGCCTTCACACACCTAGCTTTCAGACGCGTTACACAGAGAAGATATTCAGTGAAGGCTGAGAAATTGACGGCTCCTTTTTTTTCCCTTTATTGCTAAATGTGGTTTTTCCTATAGTTGATAACTAAAATAACAAATAGTAAAAGCGTTCTTTAAAAATCTCCTTTTGGAGGAATAATTTTCAATGTATTTTCTCAGGAGTTCCAGTAAGTGCCACTGTTCTACTTGGTGTGATAACTTGCAAACAGCAAATACCACCATCAATTTAAGAAATATACCCTGGATGTTGATAAGCTAAAATACTTAGGCTATGATCAGTTAACAAAGGTAATTAAAGGATATTCATCAAGTGAAAAAAAAATCCAACAATTTATTTAACATGATTATTGTTCAGATAGATGTGTCTCATTCTAATCCACGAGCTTCTTAAAGGGAGAGACATTATCTTTTCCATCTTGGTATTTCCAACTCAGTACGAAGGCACTTAATCAATGTTTAAAGAATTGAATTAAATATACCACTCTCAAAATTTCTGGTTTTAACAGAATATAAACAAGAATTATAGAAGTTATAAAGCTTAAAAAGGAGACTAGACAGTAAATTTAGGCTGTAAAAACCATAGCTCTCACTATTTCTTTCTTAAGTTTCTCCAAGGAACCATAGCATTACTGACTTCCAAAAACTGTAATAAAGTTGAATAATGCTAAATAAAGAATTCTAAATGACTAAACACCTAGAATATAAGGAGGTAATATTTGTCAAGGATTTATGAAAGTCCTTAGCATACAATAAGTAGTCAATATTATTATTTTAAATAAATACAAATTAGTCACTAATCTAAGGATAAAATGAGGGCCAATAAAACTTTGTAGTACTAATGCATTCATAGTCCTATTTGCACTTCCAAGCATTTTAATTAATATCAGAGTCTCCAAACTGGTCACAAAGATGATTTTTTAAACAGGTCACTAAGAAAAATTTGTTTTCATTTGTAAAAGGTATACTGCTTATTTTATCAAGATTACCAACTTTAATCAAGCAAAAATTGAAAAGACAGTTCATCAACTACTGTATCTCTAAATTGGATAGCTTTAACCTCAGTCAGAAGATCAATGCCTGGAGAATTCAACAAACCAACTCCTAAATTTCCATCATTCTATTTAATTCATGGAATCAAGAGCTAAATATTTTAGTACAATTTGTATCAGATATGTTTTTGAAATATTTGCTTCATTAAGTGATGAGCATACAAAAGAAGAAAAAAAGAATCCTTTTGATTGTTTTCTTTTTCCATTAAGATGATTTCAGATTTCAGCTGTTCAACTCAATAATATTCACTGAACATCCACCATGGACAAGGCACCAAGCTGTGCCTGTTGGGAATATAAAAATGAATCTGATCTCTGTCTTCAAAGATATTATGATCTTGTAGGAGGGAGAATACATGCACAAATAGCTAAAATACAGAGCAAGTAGTAAATACTATAAAGAAAACCACAAGGGGCTGTGTAAGCTCAGAAGAGAAAAAGATGACTTTGGCTGGGGTAGGAGACAGGATGGTGATAATCAGTGAAGGTTTCATGGAATAAGACCTTAATGGAATTTTAAGCTTTTAAGGGCAATGATGATAGTAAGGAATCTAGAATCTACCGCTTCTCACAACTTCCACCACCCTGGTCCAGTGGAATATTATTCAGTTATAAAAAAATGAGGAAAGCCTGCCATTTGCAACAACATGGATGGACCTTAAAGGCATCATGCTAAGTGAAATAAGTCAGACAGAAAAAGACAAATACTGTATGATCTCATTTGTATGTGGATTATCTAAAAAAAGATCAAAAACAAAAACTCAAAGAAAAAAAGATCAGATTTGTGGTTATAAGATGGAAACTGGGGGAGGGGAAATTGGAAGAAGGTGGTCAAAAGGTACAAATTTCCAGTTATAAGTACCAGGGATATATTGTATAACCTGATGACTATAGTAAACATTGCTATATAATACATATGAAAGTTGTTAAGAGAGTTAATTCTAAGAGTTCTCATCACAAGAAAAATTTTTTTCTTCTTTTTCTTTTTCTTTTTATTGTTATCTCTATGAGATGATGAGTACCAACTAAACTTATTGTGGGTCATTATTTTACAATATATGTAAATCAAGCCATTATGCTATATACCTTGAACTTATATAGTGATGCTGTCAATTATATCTCAACAAAACAGGGAAAAAATAGAGGCAGATTTATAAAGAAATGATACTGGTTGTTCACTATGGATAACACTGTAAACCAAAAAGGGAAAGTAAGCTTAACCTAATTAATTCATGTGAGAAATAAGGATCCTAGAATTTTCTCTAGACTCTCATTTCTGAAGATCCTGCTGTTTTTCATATTCAAATGCACTCCAAATCTGGGACAAAGATGGTAAGTCATTAGTTTAAGTGGCTTGGCATGTGTTACTTCTACTAAAACATGGCTTCTTATGGAAACCACAGTACATACTTCTGGGTAGCAAGCAAGGATGCTAAAGAAAAGCACGTGGGAGGAAATGATTTTTACTTTTTTCTTCTCCAAGTCACATAGTCATCATTTCACATTCTAAGTGAAGATACCACCCCATTCTCCTTCAGAGTTAGATCATGATGGCTCAGGGCTCAGACACTTTCAGGAGTTATCTATACATAAGTGGAAATAGCCATGCAGGTGGAAATAATGCTTTCTCTAGTATAACTGCTAGTGATATATGAGAATTCTGATGCACTCATGAAGGCCACTTTGATAGTAAGATCCACTCTGTCAGTTGTCCATTGTTACAAATAAAATCAACAGTTTTTCCACCTTTTCTGCCAAAATCAACAGTTTTCCCACCTCTTCTGCTGTGCCACACAGGGCCTATCATGTATGGCAGAAAGCTGTTCTCATGAAAGGACAATGTTGTATGTCTGGCTTTGTCCTAATCAAGGTACCATATTTGAGAATTTCTTGATTTTTCTATATTAAAATTTCAAAATGCAGATTTCTGACAACTTTTTGAGGGGATATTTTAAAACAAATTTATTGTAAGTACTCTGCAATCATGTCATTTATTTTATTTCAGAGATTCATTTTTACATTATTATTAAAACATAGAAGTTTAGAGTTGCAAAAACCTTCATTTACAGATAAGGCATTTGAGACCCTAGAGATAAAGTGATTTGCCAAAGGTCATTCAGCAAATTATTGGTGATCCTTGAGAGAACCTAGGTTGCTTTTTTAGTTCTAAAATAAATCAAGAGATATATTTGGCCAAAGGGTCTCAATATTCAACTTAGTGTCTTCCTTAGATGTAAGTTCACCTTTGATTTCTAAAATTCTTCTTTGTAAATGACTTAAATAATTGGTGTGTGTGTTTTAAAAAACATACAAAATAGATAAATAAGAAGGAATTATTGTTCATGTTTAAGTACTCTTACCTTTAATATAATATGATATAATAGTTGCCATATAAATATATTTAAATGTTTATTTATAGATCATTACCTGCAGAAAAAGATACCAAGCTTGAATGGAAAAGTACAGAAATCTAAAGATCAGTGATCAAAAATTAAGATAAAGGGCTAATGAAGATTATAATACAAGTCAAAAGCAGAAATAATCCAGTTTACAGAGCCTTTTTAAGAAAATATGAAGGATGTAAGTGGAGATATGCCTGTAACCTCCTACATATGCCTTTTTAACAACATGGATTTATTTCCCCAATATCAGAGTCCAGAAATTGAGACAAACTAAACAAATTATAGTCTGAAGCACCCACAGAAAATGTCGAAATAAAGACCCCCCCACCACATTTTAAGCAATTACTGTATAAAGAAAAGGTTCACAGAGTTGCCAAGGATGCTGCTTAGTAAATAGTTTAAATTCCTTCCACTTGAGAGAAAAAGGATCCAAAGTATATTAGCCTCTCCCCTCCCCCTCTAGTGAATTAATATTCCATGATATACACCACTGCTGATGGGGGCACCTCTTTTCAATGAGAAGAGATCAGTAAATGGCTATTTCACAAAGAATAAAAATATAACCTTGTAATTTTAATGTGTGTTTATGTTTTTAAAAAAAGTGGCAGATACATGTTAATAAACCTTGCTTAGGGAAAAAATAAAATAGTTGCTAAGCCATGGTGAGTAATTAGCCTTTTAGCATCCCTTTTCTTCAAGAATGCTTCCTCCTGTGCTGGTTCTTTTAAATAGCTCCAGTCCTGGCTGCCTTTGTTGGGCTTGGAAATTGTTCACATATGAGAGAAATTAAGCTCTCATTTAACAGAGACACATGCCTGTCAAGACCAGAGGAACAAAGACTAGTCCCTGGGGCCTGTTCAGCTCCCAGAGGCTGCCACTCATTCTGTTAGCAATGCTTACCCTTTACAGAATGTGTATAAAACCCAATAAATCATTTCATCTGCTGTGCTTAATACACGAGAGCTCTGACCATTTTTCAGAGTGTTTTCTCTTTCTTATACAACTTCACAGCTAGTTAGTTAAATTAAAAAAAAAATCTCCTATTGTTTATTTTTTATGAATGTAATAAGACTTTTTCAGTCAAAAAGGTAATGAGAATGTTCCCAAATACTGTCAGCATAAACGAAGAGGCATTATTTCCTTAGACTTCCTCCCAGATATCTTTCCCACATTTTATAGTTAATAATTAGAACACCCATTTTGTGAATTACCAATGCATCTCCCAGCTCCTTTTAAACCTAGATTCAGGAGCTAGCTCTGGCAAAAATGAAATGGTTAAGGACCAGAATGGGACAGATTTGCTGTCCTATTTAAATTCAATACATTTTGTCCCTTTACAACACACAGCCAACATATTCCTTCAGGGTGGAGATTAAAACTACTACTTAACAGCCAGCTCTTTTTACTAGGAAAGTGAAATGAACTTCTTATAAACCAAACCAAAATACCCCTCCACACATTCTCATTTCCAAAGAAAACATGATAATCTTTGAACCTGTTTAAGAAGAAAAGACAATGTTAACTTTTTTTAATAGAAATCTTCTCTGTTTCTGCCCACACCTCATTCTCTCACCTACTCCTCCCACTGGGGGAAAATACAGAGGCCACGGCAAAAGACTAAAGATTAGACTTTTAAAGCCTTCCAGTTTAGATCTACTCTTACCCAAATAGACAAGGGGAAGGGCTGCGGGAAAATGAGTATCAATCAGTATTAGTAAAATAAATACTTCATTAAAAAGTAAAATGCTTGTTTAACCTGACTGTGTTGCATGTAGAGCAAACTTACCAAGGATTTGCTCTAGCAATGTTAATCTTTCCACAGAAACACTGGGAGTTCCAGGGCTGACAGCTTCAATCCCCAGGTTGCTGTGAACCCCCAAATAATAAGAAGCTGGTAGCATAAGGAACTTCACCCCGCTCAGCAGGGGGAGAAAAAGCAGATCTGGATTTGATAAGTAAAACCAGGTCTACATGATGGTTATATGGTAAAGCCCTGCAATTAATGGAGACCATAAACAGTTCAAGAAGCCAGCACGGCAGAAGTTTCATCAGAATAGGTTTCACTCATATCTAGTCGGATATTATCAAATGTACAACTGGCACAAATGCCTTGTGCAAACACAGATAACTGTACATGTGCCTTAGAATAAAAGGAAAAAGAAATGAAATAGAAGTGCATTGGACTCTTTTACATTCATATTTATGTATCATTCCCGAATGATTTATCATTTTTCAAATAATAAATTATTTTCACTTTTAAACCACAAATCACATCCTGCAGGCCTTAGCAGATGCAGATGTCAGAATATGGTAGTACAACAAAATTAATTAAATAACCCTTGAAAAAGTAAAACAAACTTTATTTATAAAAAATGACATTAAGGTGAACTGCCTAATAAGAACATGGATTTGCTTAAATAAAACATTATATGGTTCTGTTTTAGATTCATCCCTAAAGCCCTGAAAGATATTAGAATTTTAGTGAGTAATTACCCTATTTACTTCAAACAAAATAGGAGGAAATCGGAAAACCATATTCAACTCTACCACACATCAGAAATGAAATTCTCTCATTCTTTATCTTGCAACCCAATACATAAATTTGTAGTTGGAAAATTTATTGGAGCTAGGAAGATGAAACCTAACAAGCTAGAAATGAGGAAATGGCCAAAAGAATATCCACATCAACATATGCTCTAAGCAGTAAACCCACTTCTAGGAAGCATAACCAAGACATCTCCCCTTCACAGCTTAATTGTTTTCAGTCTGAACCACACTCAGCACCACCCCCACAGTTAGACAAAGTTCTAACTACTTAACACATCTCTTTTCAAATGAAAATGCAACACTTAGGGTGAAAACAAGAGAGACTAGGAAAAGGTGTTATATGCTATACATGCCACTGACATAATACTTCACTAGGATATGCTGTCATTTCCTGCAATTAATACTTTAGCAAAGCTATAAGAATTTTTTCCAAAAATTATAATATTTCACTTGCAACACTAAAATTAAGTTTGTGTCACCCTTTCCATTATATAGTCCTAATGCCAGGAGTTTGTCATTGGCTGCAGAAATGTGTTTGGTGTGGCTTGAAAGTAAGCATTTACAGGCCGTCTTTCTAAATGTGTTTTTCTAAAAATCTTCCTTAGCCATTATTTCATGTGGCAGGAATTACAAGCCATCACAATACCCCACAAAATAAACATGAATTTGACCTCATAATTCAAAACCTTCAATGGTTTAAAATGCAAACATTCCTAAGTGGACATGGCTTATGTTGTGGCCAAACTTGACATTTGCTTGAAGGTTTTGTAGGCAAGACTACCTACTGCTCTCCATTTCCTAAGGACCAGAGCTAACTTCTGTCATCTAGAATCAAAGGAGGTCAGAGTCGCAAACAATTTCAGCCATAATTGTGCACAAATGAACCTTGTTCCTAAATATATGGAAAATGAAAATCAGTGTGGAAGAATAATCTGCCAGGAGCCATGCCATTATTAGCAGGCCAAAGACTAGGCGCAGACATCCTGAGTCCAAGTCTATGTTTCTTCCTGCCCTTCTACACTTCCCTAATCCTAGTCCATCTCTCAGTTGGGACTGCATATCTTCCATAGAAAGGAGAAGGAAAAGTTCTGCTGAGCATAGATCAGTAATTATGTCTTCTCTTTCCCTGGGCTTGAAATGGTGGCCTTTCTGAGCCAAAGGGAACATACAAGGCTATGGAATTAATTCAGTGACCTAGGCAAAGGTGATTAAATGAGTAAGAGATGGAGCAGGCATAGATAGTAAAATAGGCTGAAAGCACTGGAAAGATCTATACCTGCTTATTTTTTCCAGCTATCTGGAGATCTGATTGTTTTTAATTAACTGAAAGCTCTATTTAAGAAACCAGAAGTCAGTTATGACAGTCGAATCGTAAGATTTTTGATGATGTTTGGCGACCACAGTCTATTGAGATGATCACAAGACAAACAGATAGATGTCTGCTCCTTTTCTGTTACCTGCATTTTTTAAAAGTAAAATAACAATTATAAAGCTAATTACAAAAGCAATGCATTCTCTTCCAGTCTTTTTTAAAATGCCTATTTTTATGTAGCTGAGATTATACTGTATTTACATTATTATGTTCTAGGGGTTTTTTTCCACTTAATGTTATATTGAAAGATTATCCTAAATCATCAAAAATTATTTGTAATTATCATATGTAACAGCTTATAACAGCTGATCACATGAATATACCATAATAAATTTAATAATTTTCCTAATATTGAAAAGCAAGGTTCTTCCAATGTACACTTAAAATTTTTAATTAATTGTTTCTTATACAAAAGCAATAAGTATTAGGAAAAACTTTAAAAGCTAAACTAAAACAATTAAAAAATAGTTTAACTATAATTCTACTACACAAAGTCATTTGTCTTTGTACTCTTAATCACTTGAGTACCCAGTATATCACAAATCTGTGTCTCCATAGTCAGGGCCCAATCTTATTGAGAAGGAAAGATACTATATTGCCATGGAGGCCAAGATCCTAAACATAGAATTCAGATTACATCTTCTACTGGACTGCCAATAACCTGAGCTTCCCTCCCACAAGGGATTCCTAGGAATTCCAAGGGTACATTTCTACCCTAAAATAGAGTCCATGAAAGGGCTCTGCCAGAGACCACTGTGTCTGATGATCCACAATAGATGAAACCAGACAATCGTAACAGAAAAATAGCTGTTTTGTGGAGGCCAACTTCAAAAGCTCAACTTCATTTTTCTTTGCCCTGTTGCACCCTTGCATTATAAATATTCCAGCCACAAGCTGGGAGTCCTCCAATGGTAGACTACATGTTTGCTCTCTCACTGTGGATCTGACCTGGTCTATCCCATCTTCTAAGACTAACCTCTGTCTAGAACCCAATAATGAATACTATTATCGCACTTATGCGTGCTCCTCTGGGCTTTTCCATAGACAAATTCCGGGTCATCTAACAGTGTCTCCACTCTGTCTAACCTTCACACATAAAAATCTAGAAATCTGAGTCTGCACAAAGCATTACAAAGAATTACACAGAGTAGGGCAGAGAGAGAACTTGGAACTAGTCTTTCTTTTTCTCAAACCTCTGTTATTCATCACTATGTAAGGTAATAGTTTCCTACCAATATGCACTGTCTTCCTCTCTATCACCTTCTGCTTCCAAACTCATTCTCTTACCACTATATCCATGTAGATTCTTTCAAACCTCAGCCTCCAGCTACTAAACTGATTCTCTGGGCACTATCAAGATTCTCAGTGAAATGCAAGTCAGGAGGAAGGAGAGGCTAACAGTCACAGAATAAAAAAAAAAAAAAGAAAAGAAAAAAAATTCTTTATGACAAACAAAAACCTGACCCAGCAGCTAGAAATCTTTTCTCTCCTTGACATTTCAGGTCCCTAATTGCCATCTCAGGCAACATGCAGTTATACTAATCCTAAAGTGCCCTGTATTTAACTAATTTTATATTTATTAGCAAATGATTTCTGCCACATCCAGCACTTAAAAAACACCAAACTAGGACTTACATCTTTTATTGAATAACAGAATATAAAGAATGTTTTTCCATTTGGGTAACTGGTTCCTGACATCACAACTTTTGAAAGGGAACAAAAGTTGTTAGACGATCAATTGAAACTAAAATCAGCTTTCTTGGTTTTTACCCCCCACCCCCTTTTTCTGTGAATAATACAACTAAAGAATGTATAAGGAAGAGCCAACATTTGTGCAGCTGGAAAATGAGTGATGCTATTACAGTACAAAATAAGCATGACTTGTCAGAGTTCTTTAGAATAGTATGACCACCTTGTCAACATGTTCAAGCAGCAGCCAAGTCAGCCCAGCTGAGAGCCCTTTCCAGCTGCACTACGCTCAGCCACTGTAGAAAATTTATCTGCAGACGTTTTAAGATAAAAATCTCCCACTGAAGTGTAAGTTCAACAAAAGTCATGACTATGACCTGACTGAAGATGGACTTTACCCTTTATTCCGATCTATGAATTCCTTAACTTTCATTGTTTAATGTTACGACTTTAACGTTTTCTTAATGGATTGGGTGGTGGATAAAATGAATTCAGTGTCTCACAGTGAGACATTACACCTTTTGCATCATTTATTTTCTTTTATTTTGAACAAGTAAAAATACCTGACTCTAACATTAATAACATTTAGTGGGAGTTACCTTATGTGAATTAAAAATGGTTATGTCAGTACATCCCTTCAAAATTTAAAAGATATTTCCCTGTGCTATATCAAGTGTCACACAGTATATCAATTTTTATTTCCCATCTCTCAAGTCTGGTATGCATACTGTTTAACTTCTTAAATTCTAAGTATAGACATAATTCACAAAAGCTGGGCAAATGCTTGACTCACAGGAGATGGCATACATAAGATTTATATGAACAACTTTATTTTAAACAAGAAGGACTTCTGCATTTTGTGCTGCTACATCACATAACTTCATCTGTGTTTTTTTTAAAAAAAGCTATAAAATAAATTGGAAAGGTTCATTTACTATCCCTCTAACTTCACAAGCACTATTGATCTAATAGAAAAGCCCATTTTAGTGTGCAAGTTAAGAATCTGACCCTGTTTTCTACAATAAAATCCTCCCTTTTAGACAGTCTCCAGGCAGCTCTAATTCCTGGGCAACCATTTCGGAGTACCTGATAAGCCTTACTCTGCTCTCACTGAGAACTGAAATAGGCCTCATTGGGCGGCCAGAGAAAATTTTTGCTCTTTCTTTTCCTCTCGATTATCCTGGTGATAATAATTGATTATAATGCATCCACACTGATTATCCTATAGTCACATCACTAATTTGTGGGTTCTAAATATGCATATGTATATAGATACAAACATGCAGATACAAAATGCGCCCTGAGGAGGTAACGCGTTCTCCCACTTTCACTAACCCCAGAAAGGAGCAGAGACTTTGGGTTCCCTGAATCTGTAGTGTCATTGATTTGAAAGGGATCTGGGGAGTCAAGTCTGAGAGATAATCACAAGTAGATAAGATAGAGGAGGGAGGGTGGGGATATTGAAGGATAGTGCTTAAAAAGCATTGAGATTCACCATCAGGTTCTCTGGTCTGCCAAATGAGATCTTTGCCATACGGCACATTTAGAAAACAGGTAGCAAGCTAATTAATAATTCCATATAGCAGCTCAGGATCTGGTCAGGTATCAACTCTTCTTATTTCTAGATCCAGTCCAACTTTAACAGTCTGGCCTCATTAACTAACACGAGTTAGTTAACAGAGTTTCTAATCCACAATAAGAATTTATATTTTTAGCTGTTAAAGCCCTTGCTATTCATGAATTATAGCAGCTTTACCTATTCTTTATAATTCAGAAACTTCATTATTAAAATGTTAGAAGCAGGCTATAGAGCATCTATCATTACTTTAAACATTAATTAGATTACATAAAAGAAATAATTAGATTTGCATTTTTATCTTGGTTTTAAACTTTCAAAGAAGATCACAACAGCCTGCCCATGGGCAATTAAAAACAGCACAGCAGAGAAATAGAGAGAGGAGAGAGGGTCTGTTTTTCCTGGCTAATTTATGATTGAAGATAGAATTACAAAATATTTTAAGGGTTTGCTGAAGCTGCGGGCTAATCCTAGACTTCTAAGCTTTGTTTATAACCCTCATTTCATTGCAAGAGAGAATCAGATACAAGTACAATGACAATAAAGGTATCAAATTACTTTCAATGGGTTTATTTGGTTCTGTTCAGAGGTTGTTGGAAGGAGATCAGTTACCTGATCAATAACACACACAAAAAAGTACTATTTGCTAGAGCCAAAACAGGAGCAGTATAATTGCTTTTTGTTTATCAATGCTAAATACAATTAACAAAGAGATACAACATATAAAACATAAGACAGAGGAACTCCGTGAGACTAGAAGGCTCCTTACTTTCCTCAGTCTTTCTGTTGGCTACTCCAGCCAATTCCAAAAGACAATAAATGTAAGGTCTAGCTTTTAAAATTAGAGGTCAATTAGATACTTAATGATGAAGCATATCTTCAAATATATATCTATTATTATTATCCTGGCAAAAATTAATTAACCAGGTCATGCGGGCCATGAAGGCTAATGTACAGAGTAATTATTTCTGATCTTTAGACAACTACTTCACATAAAAAGGTAGTCCTTCTTCTGCTCAGCAGATACCTGAAATGCCTGTAGTTATTCACATTGAAGGAAACAAAAGGCAAGGTTTATCTCCTTAAAAGGTGAGAGTACATCTCAAATTATTCTTTTTAATGGTTTAAAAGCAATCACCTCCTTGCTTATAATATTAATACCTCTGCTGGTTACCAGGCAGGAAGAAAGGAGAACACACATTTAATGGCACTCTATCACATGACAAACACACAGAGATGCATAAAATATATGAACAGCACTGAAGAATATATTATAATCAAAACAGAAAACAATATGTATGAAAAATATACTCACACTCTTAAGAACAGAGTGAAGCTTCAGTAAAGAGACAAACACTTGGTTTTGTAAATAAGCAGCATGGATTAGCATTTAAAACAGAAAGTTTTCAGATAAGAGGAAGAGTATCTGCAAAACAGCAGTGATGGTATTTAGTTTAGGCCTTCCACAGATTGAGTTAGCTGTCTACTTCATGTATTTGGGAAGGACAATGACTATTTATATTAATTATAAAGATTAATAATCATAAAGATTAATAAAGAGCTAAGTTTCAAGTTTCACAATTTTCCCCAAAAGGTGTATGTATAATGGACTAAATCATTAGCTCTGGCCCAGGAAGACAGATGCCCAAATAAAATCCCAACTAACCAGTCCCTTCTGAAGAGACTACTGCTGTTTGGTCAGTGATCCGAGGAGGGGACATTGCCTGCATAGCACACAGTACAGCCATTTGAATAACTCTAAACTGGGGCCTAAAGAGACACGAATATTTGGATCATACCATTCATGTCTGAAAAAGCAAGTTTCTCACAGAGATATTTTAATAGGCTGAATTCTCTTGCAAAGGTTAAGTTCTTACCTAATAAATGCCATCATTAAATATGTTTCTATTGACATGCTATCAAAACCAAAGAACGTAATTTGTATCCATAAAGAATATCTTCTTTAGTTTCAAAAACCATGATACAGTCAAATGAGGTTAGATGAATAAATATACGGATGGATCAAGAAATCAAGGTTTGTAAAATATTTTCTGATTTGCTTAGATTAGACATATTTAATAGTTTGTTAAAATACTATAAATATGCATTGATATGTCCAATGGATTCAAAGTGAATTCTGTTTACTAGTCAACATAACTCCCAAATAAAATGCTTCACAAGATTGGCTAAGATACTGTAGTGCAATGTATAAGAGAAGGAAGATGAAATTACTGAAGTAGTTATCTGTCCTTTAGAATTGCAGCATGAGAACCAACTCCAAGGATCCATATTCCATGATCTATTAGTTTTGTTTTCCACAGATTTTATAAAAACTGTTCTATTTCTGTCCTGGAAAATCAAAAATGTCTAACTTTTTCTGGTCTCCATATTAGGGGAGATCCATACATGTAACAAATTAGGGAAATCACCATTTTCCCCAAAGCACAAACAGAGGGATTTGAATTCACTAAGCAAACAGACTCTTAAAAGATCTGTTAATATTAAAGAATTTGAATAATCATTTAAAGTTATTAACCTGATTTTTTTAATGGTAAAAATTGAATCATCAAAACTATAAAAACATTAGTTCCCCAAATCCTCTTACTTTTCAACCTGGCTTAAAGACCATGCATGGTCTTAAAAGTCTCTTTAAAAATTTAATTAGAATTTACCAAGGCAAAATTACAGTAAAGTTATATTCAAGAAAGGAAAAATATATAAACCTTGAAATGATTTTTAACTACATATACAGTTTTGAATGACTGCGGATAAACTAAGCATGGGAACTTTTACAACACTATCTTAATCATGCCTTTTCCTATCTCTAATGAAAAATCCTGCTTTTCAATGTGTGCAAATCATTTCAGGTTTTCACTTGTTTCCATTATAATAGACCAAAATGCGTTTGTGTGTGGTTGTTTTAAGAGCTTAGACACTCCTCCCTTTCTTTCTACTACAGTGTACAAATTCCAAAATAACAGTACTAATTCAGAAGTCAGCGTTCTGAACTAGAAGTAAAGAATAATCTTGAATGTAACCCACCTGATACCTGGGATCTATGGTCAATTGCCATGGCTTAATCTTGCTGACCAAGTTAGCAAATAGGTTCTAGGACACAAGAATTCTAAAGAAGGCAAAAGGCCACATATGGAACCTCAAATTGTTGCTGCAGTCATTTGCTTTCAGAAGAGAAGTTAGGTTTTATATTTATCACCTTATTTTACTGGTCGTTTTGTTTTCAAAAGGGAGCATGTTTCTTTCATCATAGAAAAATGTTTGAAGCATCTCTTAAATCTCATATTTTGCTCAAATTAAAATCAGCTCAACAATAGTCTCTCTCCTAAATTTGATCATCTCTATAGCTGGTCAAAAACTGCATTTGAAAATACAGTTAACCCATTTCCCTTCCAAAAAATAACCAAAAGTCTGAAAATCAGATACGTGCTTTCTAAGTGTCAGAGATGAATCTGTTTTGTGTAAGAAGTAAGTGTTTTTCAGTATTTGGAAAATTCTTTGAATGGTCTCATACTGATAAGATTAACACTGACAAGATATGCAGTGAAGCAGTAGCTGAAGACAGAATGAACTGCAAGTACAGGTTATTGCTTCCTCTTATTTTTTAAAATATGAATTGTTGTTACAAAGAATCCCATATTTCTAAGATTAATGTAACTGATATTTTCAGTCTGTATCATTTTATAATTTATACTGCTGAGATCAAGTTCTGACTAGCTTAAATTTTTAAAAATTTAAACAATGAGGACTATCTACAAAATTTAAAAGCAATTAAACTTCTATTAGAAAACTTGAAAAATCAATTTTCCCATCTTCTCAAATTGAACATTCTGATGAATAATTTAAGATCATGTTCTATAGTTTTCAGAAAAAAATCAATTTTAAATAGTTGATTTATAGCTATAAAATCATACATAATCAATAAATACCTATAATATTTCATTAAAATACTTTGAATTAATTTGGCTACTATTCATCTGAGATCCTCAGTACCACAGGCAAACATCAATTAAGACAGCCACTTAATACAAACAACTTTGGACTAAGAAGTGAAATACAACCAAAATAAAGAAGCAAGAAATAAAGAGGTAGTAAAAAGCATTAACAATAAGGAACTGATATGGGAACATCTCAGGGAATTTCTTCTATTCCTGCTTAACAAATAGGAGAAACAGAGAACTAAATGATCAGGTTATTTAACACCTACTGAGTTCTTAGAGAGGGATCTAGAGAAAAATGTAGGAGGCCACAGGCTAAAAATCTTGACCTTAGCAGTAGGAGACACACTGAAAATTCTAATAAGGGCAGAACAAGGAAACACCTGGACAGTTATTTAATTAAGGATCTCAGCATGAGTCATAAGAAAGATATCAGGATGAGAAATTATTCCAGGACTTAATTGTAAAGGCTGACTGTCAAAGATGCCAGAGACATTCCATCTCCTCTATGTTTGAGCTCTAGTTTGAAGCATATAGACTTGAGTATGGAATATAGTATCAGAACTGATGGAAAAACAAACACAACAACAAACACTGGCTAAAACCTCCTAGTAAAGATAGCTGGACAAAATGCCAAATTAGGTACAGGTACGTTTTCAGGGACCAAATCAGAATTTCAAATGCAGTGACTACTACCTGGAACACTAAGTGTGATTACAAAAATGAAGCAAAGATCTAAGTTAAAATCATTGGATTTCATCAGTGAGGTGAAGATTAGAGTAAGCTATGACTTTATGCAAATGATTTTTTAAAAATACAGGAAGGTGTAATACCAATCTCAAGGAAAAACTAATATAATTCAGAATATACTGCCCTAACTAGGCTGAATTATAGATCCCTGTGGTTAGAAAATATCCACAGCAACCAAGAGAAATCAATGAGGCTATGGTGGGCATATATAACTCTGGGGTCAGCGTTCCTGAGGATTAATCAGCAGACAACCAGCTGCTTATTCTAAGGCTTTCTAGAAGTTACACACCTATGTTCTTATTAAAAAAATGGAGACCACTTCCCTTACCTATCTCAAATAGCTGAATTAACCATCAATTTCTAAAGGAATGACAGAAAACAGAACTCCTTCCCAGGCCATTGTCATTATGACCTACCTATTGTGTTATCCTGCCACAAAAAAAAAAGGAATTTCTAAGTTGTGTTACAATTAGTCAGGAACAAGTTTTTCTTCCTTTTTAGACTATACACTCCTTGAAGACAGACAATTATTTATTAATTTTTATATTAATAAAATAAATGCACTTAATATTTGTTAAAGAACAAATTACTACCAACCTTTTCCTAGGTCATAAGATTCTTCTCATAATTAGCCCAATTAGGCAGTCCTAACAAGCAAATAAACATAAGCTTCTACCCATGACATTATTAGATGGTAAAAAACAAAGTAGAAAGTAGTTTGTGGCAATAAAACTAGCATTTGTATGCTACCTTGGAAACCATTAGATTTCTACTAGATTGTGGTTAGGCAAATGGCAGAAGGAAAAAAAGATAAAGTTTATTCTGCTTACGCATCGCATCAGAAAAGAATGCTTTGACCACCACCTAGTCAGTATTTCCTACATCCACTTATACAATTGAATACAACATCCCTGAAGAACAGCCCTGTTGGTGCTGTTTATAAGAGAAGGGTGCACTTGCAACATTTTAAATTCCATTTACAAGGAGGAAAGTATCTAAGCACAATCAGTCGAGAGTAATAAAATACACTGACCTGGATCTGTTGCTGCAGGAGATTAATTTTGTGCTGCTGTTGCAGAAGTTGCTGCTGTTGTCTTGCAATCTATCAGAAATAAAGTTTCATTAAGTTAAAATGAAATGCTTACACCTTTGCCATTACCTCAAGTATCTCTCCTGGTATCACAAAAATATTTTACTGCACTTCTATATGAAAGAGTTCCTATAAAATGAGAGAGGCAGAATCAGAAAGTTGGAGAAAAGGAAATTATTTCAAACAGGCACCATCTCTCTGCTTACCCCTAAATCTCTACCTGTACATGAAAACTACCCCTTGTATTACATTTGTGAGCAGTTCATCTATAGTTACACCAGTCATCTGGAAAGAATGGGAGTTTCAAAATCTGATCCTTGGAGAATAAAGACAGGAAAACTCTGGCTACATTTTTCTAAGGAGCTTAATTTGGGTTTAAAAAGTAGAATCTGTAAGCAAAGATAGAAAAGAACTTTCTATTACTTATGGTATGGTCTACTTTGGTGAAATGTTTTCTGACGTAAAGATTTTCAGAACTGATAACACAAATATTATCAAGGGAGTGCCAAAAAAAAAAAAAAACGAACACATCAAAAGTAAAAAATCTTTCTTTTTTTTGTTGTTATCATATGTGATGTACAAAGTATTTTTAAAAAATGAACAAAATTTAATATTTAACCACATATCTTTTTGAGGGTAATGTGAGAATTTTACAGTATAGGATCCATGTAAGTTTTGTATTCCCCTGCTTCATCCAATAATCAAATTCAACATCTTAATATGTCATCTGGTCTATAAAAAGAAACATTAACCACTCATTCAAGCCCTGCTGAGGACTGAATCTGCCCCTCAGGAGAGCAAGCAATTTCTTTAGGTGCTTACTATAAAAACACGAGCTGGGCATCAGGCTACCTGTTACCTCAAAAGCTGAGCTACTGTAGCTTGAAGCCCTGGGGGATGCCCCTTAGTGAGAACACACTCACTGCCAACCTAGGAGGCCAGAGAAAAATACAGCCAGAGAACACTTACAAGGACTTGGTTTAGTGGTGCCCTATAGGCAAGAGCTATGCTTTTTTCTTCTTATTTCTTCTATTTCCAAAAACCAATATTCTAGAATGGGCAATGTTGAAAGTGGAAATAAATGTGAATCATCCCTCAGCTGTATACTTCCTGAGTCCTCTGCTATTTTAGCCTAGAGTAGAGAGAAATATCCAAATCACATTTCCTTAGCAGAAGATGACAAAACAGCAGTCTGCTCCCAAATGTTGCTTTATGGGTTCTGGTGGTGACGGCTTCATACTGGAAGTCATGATAAAGCTGCCCCTAATATAGGCTACAGTTTGAGAAATGGGACCACTCCTCCCCAAAGTTTTATAAGCAAAATGGAAACAATATTTAATCAGGTTGGAAAGGCCCACTCTGCTTGTCACCATTCAAATCAGAAATGCACAACTCACTCTGCAACTCTAGGTGTACATGCTGGATCAGTGAATATTTATTTCCACTTTGCAAACCAGTGAAACACCACGAGGCATCTAATATTGATGGTCCCTCCTAAATGATAAAGTGCTGCATAGAAATGCATCCAAAACACCACAGTGCAATTACTATCATCCACTCTAGACGTATGGCTTTGACACAGTGAAGTATGGTACATAAGCACCATGTGGCTCAAATTCTGAATTTTATTTGCCAATCGGTTGAGCTACATGCTCGCTTCATTGAGCATGACAACCTAGTTTTAAGTGTCATTTAATTTTCATTTTGAAATATAATTACAAAGTGTTCACTGTAAGATATCACTCGTCTGCAAATGTGTCAAGATTAATTTGTGCTAGCTTATTCACAAGTGTCAATAGTTAATTACTGTGTCATCTCTGGATGGCTAAATGACATTCTAACTTCTGATTTTTTACAGTGTTCCTTTATGTTATTTTCCATTAGGGGCTGAGTCCATATTCCTACATGTGGGCAAATATTCAAGCATATAAAATACCAGACGTCACAACTCATTAAAATCAACAGAGCATATATTGCTCTATATACCCCTATAAAATACATTTAACAGAAAAGATAATTCCAGTAATAATGTCAGATTCCTAAAAACCGCACATTAATTTGGGCCTGTCTGATCTAAAGCATCAGGGACTACTCTATAGGACCATTGTTGTTAGATTAATATACGCTTATGAGACAGGAAAACCACTTGGGAAAGTGACTTATTTTTAAAAAGGTATACTTTAAACTTGGCTATTTTTTTCTTCTTTCTCACTTCTATAACAATGAAGTCAAATCTGTATAGGAGTCATGTGCTAATTTGTTTTCGGTGATCTGCCTATGCTATAAATAGAGTGATAATATCATTTATTATCCATAACCAGGGCAACTTTTGCAAGTGGAAGAGGGAGTATTAATAATTACTCTGGAAAACAGGCATTGACCAGAGCTATTCTGGAAAAGCTGAGATATATGGTCACCCTATCTTGGACCAGTGAGCTGAAAGATCCTCAACGTCTTTCCAGACCAGATCCTCTTTCTGGATGAGAAGAGTAAGGCCCAGAGAGAAGCAACTTAGGCTACATTGGGAATATATGAGATGCCTACGTGAGTAAGTATCCCTGAGTAATTAATCAAATCCAAATGTTCTGGAACAATGTTATCATTTCAGTTATGCCCAGTTGCTGTGATGCCTTTCTTTGTCCTCCACATATCCTCTCAGTATTCTCGAAGACCCTGAATTTCCAGAAGGCTTTCCTTTCTTTCCTTCTTCTTCTTCTTGTTTTTTTGTTTTTTGTTTTTTGTTTTTTGTTAGGAAAGCTTATGATAAATAAACCAATCAATGTGATTACTCGCTGAGCTTGGCACATTCCACATCTCCAGTTCGTCAGCTCCTTTTGCACGGGCTCACCTGTTCTTGCTGTTGGCGAGCAAGGTCCATTTGCTGCCGTTGTTTCTCAATTTGTGAGGCTGCCAGTTTTTTCTGTTCGTCATGCGCTGCCAGGAGCTGCTCCCGTAAACTGATCAGCTGGGTAATCATGGTCGAGAGCTGCCGCTCTTTCTCTGCCAGGCTCTCAGGTGTACCTAAAATGGAAGCGAAAAGATACCTCACAAGTTTGAGAAAAGTCTTAATGAATTAGGGAAGGGGGTGGGGTGGGCAGATTTAGAAAGGGGCTTTCCTCAGACACTACAATATCTGGGACAATAAATGGAGGTCATTGTGAGTGCAGGGACACTACAGAGTAGCAGTGGAACGAACACTGGGGTTAGTCATTACCCCTGCGAAGAAAAGGGATTGTTGCCAATAAAATTCTCACTCACTCTTCCCCCTCACTCTTTAAAACAAAAGAAAACAAAGCAGAACTACCTACTTCATCCTCTCCCTTTCATCACATTCCCCTTCCCTCCTAACTCGAATCTATCTGATCAAGCTAGGAATCTTACGCTATTTAGTACCAAAGAGTAGAAATTCTGGGTTATATTAATATTCTATAATCATCTTTACCCTCAGTGACTGACAGAGGATCTAAGACATAGTAGGTGCTTAATAAAAGTTACTTAAGGATTTTTTTGATCACTGCCCTCATAAAATTTTTCTGTTATGCAAGAATTTGTTTCTGAAACTCAGGAGTCAGGGGTCACTCTCTTGGCCACGGGACAAGTACTACAGAGTTCTACAGTTCTTGCCTCAGGTAAGAAAGGATTGAAACTGATTTTTTTTTTCTTGTGAGGGGATCAAGCTAAAGTTCCCAAGTTTATCCTTAAAGGCAACAATGTTGCTTGGAGGACTCCCTCACTCCTTTGTCATTTGTCATTCTTCAAAGGGAAAAAACATTTGAGGTTGAAAAGGTTACGATGTCGCTGCACACTTACGGTATGCACTAATGGTGCTGAGCAGTCTATTTATGGGCAAATTGCACAGCTCTCCTAAGTAAAGGGTACAGAATCCTTTTGTGAATCTAAATTAGAGCATTTCACTGCAACATAAGATAAGAATTTCAACCCACTGTGTTTGAGCCACATAGGTTTCATTATGGAAGAAATGATTTATGATTTGAAAGCTTTTCAGAAAGATGCCACCAGCTGTCAAAAGAGATAAAGATTGCCGATTTTTTTGTGTGTATGTTGAAGAGGAGATTTCCAATCTCCTTATGAAACCCTCCTCATTCTTGCTAAGAAAGCACCCGGACAAGTTGAGAAACTGAAAATTTTTAATTAGGAGTGGGCCTATGTTTTGAGTGGGCCCATGGAGAAAGAGAGCCTTCAGAGGATGTTGGCTAGTCCTCACTAGTTACGATTCTCACAAGGGAAGACTGATATCAGCAGAGATGCTGTAATATTTAGAACCATCTTGGTACAATGAATGCCAGTTTAAGCCCTTAAGAAATAAGTAAAAATAAGTAAATAAACAAACTGTCAATATCCCACATCCTTTGAAGATTCACTGAGCTGAAAGGTGGCCTAAAATCAAAATTAAAAGAAAAATAAGATAGTAAGATGATGTTAGAAAATGTACTCCACTGATAAGGAAACAAATACTGTGTCAAGGATAGTGACCAGCTGTGCTTTCTAGCTACTGAAAGTGGTTTTTTTTTTAAATGAGTTTATATTTCAGCATTAGGAATTTCAGCTTCATAAAAAAAAGAACTTCTCGATCCAGAAACATTAAAATACAAAAGTAGGTCCCTGGAGGCGATCATAAAATCTCTTCAAAACCACAAGCTCAACTAATATAAATGTTAATGATCTATAGGAATGAGATGATACCAAACAAGTATGAAATTTGCTTATTTACTCATTTCATTAATTTTATATATATATATTTTTTTATTGACGTATAATCAGTTTACAAGTGTCAATTTCTGGTGTACATAATGCTTCAGTTATACATGAACATACATATATTTGTTTTCATATTCTTTTTCACCATAAGTGATTAATTTTTAATTGAAAAATATCTTCTGAATCTCAGGTACTATATCAAGAACTAAGGATACCAATACCTTGGCAAGAAAAAGCAGACAGAGCTCCCTACACTCACCTTAATCAAGTAATCACACCTATACATGTAAACTACCAATGACAGTTACAAACAAGACAGATATTTAGGGTGAGGCTTAACCAAGTTTGGGAGACTCAAGTGTAGGGAAGTTATGCCTGAAAAAGTAACAAGTTAACAGGAAGACAAAGAGTTAACTAGGCAGAGTAGGAGGGTGGTCAAGGAGCTTTCCAGGAGAAAACAACAGAGGCAGAGGCCCTATGAGGGGGCAGGTGGTGGTGGAGAGCATCAGTGTGTTCCAGGAATTGAAAGATGGTAGCAAAATTTAAGAAAAATAAAGAGGAGTAGAGGACTAGATGAGGCTAGAGATGTTGGAAGAGGTCATACCATTCAGCACCTTACAGACCATGCTTGATGAGCTTCATATTTATTCTAAGAATACTTCAAAATTATTGAAGCACTTTAAACAGGGGATGATATAGTTATTCTGGCTACAGTGTGGAGAATAGTTTGGAAGTTATGAGAACAGTTAAATGGGCTCTACACACATTTTATTACATGCATAGTTTTGCAACATTCTGATCTACATGCAATTTTCTTGTTATACCTATGTACAGGAAGTAAGTTAAGACTTATTGGACCCCAGGAAAGTTACTGTACCATAATTCTTTGCTAATAAAGAAGAGCATTTGTAGGAAATTTTGGGCAAGGACCAACACAAGAGCTGGATCTGGTATTTAGATTCCCCAGTAAAGACTGGAAATTGTTCTCTCTCTCTCAGGTTAAACAGTGTCTTTTTAATATATTCCCCTTTCTCCTCTGCACAGGCAACACATAAATGTCTTCAAAGTCTCTTCTGTTCAAGGTGAAGCCAACAGGTCTATAAACGCATTGGTGCTTCCAATGCTAATAGACATGTATATCTGAACTTACAGAACAACACCATTTAACTGGATCTTTTTAAATAATCAGCATGACATTCAAGTTAATTGTAAAAATTCAATGACATCTAAATAAGGTTTTCATCAAACTTGAGAAGAAAACAAGCCAGAGATCAGTATTTTTAAATGAAGGAGTTAGGTAGGTACTCATATAAGGCTGTTGCTATCTTTTCTTTAAGTTTGAGGAGCACATACATATTTGGAATAGATACAAGTGGCATGATAACTGCAGTTGGAATGAAATGTAGTAGTACAACAAATCTAAAATTGCCCCCAAATGGGAAATGTACACAGCCATTAGCCCCTGGGGGGGCCAAGTTAACAAGAAATCAATTTATACCACACAACAGCTTACATTCTCTAAATGTGTAGGTTAATTTGTGTGTGTGTGTATGTGTGTGTAGTCATTTTTCTGTTCTGTACTCACTGTATTTGTTCATATACAGTGGTTTAAACCCAGGTATTTAAAATTTGTGGTGCTGGATTTTTGTTTTAATTAACAGTTAATGTATATATGCTTGTTATAATAAAAATAACATCAAGTCCAAATCACACTGACCAACCAACCTTCAAACACATGTCACTTCATCTCAGAAAATACTCATTTAATTGAACGTGAAGCTTTGCAACGGCAAAGGAACGAAAATTGCCAGAGTTGTTGAAAAAGTAGACAATTTATGAGGCTTAGTGGGGCAACCTAAATACATGTTAAGGAAGGCAAACGACCATATTGAATGCTTTTATGAGGTTGTCTAACTCTATCTAGAAAATCTTGTCTTAAATTATGTTCCAAGGTTTGGTGAAAACCAACTTTAAAAAAAAAAGTAGATCAGATCCTGAGGGTCTGCCCAGGCCAGCAGAGGTCATCAGTAGCTGCGGAACATCATCTGTTTCACATCTTTTGAGGCTATCTTAAAATGCTTCTCTAAGAAGCATTGCCAGAAAATAGTCTCTCCCCCACAAAAAGACAGGGGTAGTTTCATAAACTGAAAAAAGGGAACCAGAAAAAAGCGTCCATACACAGCTTCTCTACAAGTCAAGGTGCTTGCTTTTATCCAGTATCACACACGGTCTGCGCCTGACACTCTCCGCTATAAACTGTATCTAGCCTCCAACTCCAAAGACAGTGCAGCAGGTTTCTTGTTTTTAGTTGCTTTTTTTTTCTTTTTCCATGGGGTCGTCTTTATCCCCAAACCACATCTGTCTTGAGTTTCTCTCAGATTAGTCAGGTGGATCAGTGCTCCCCAGGGCCTGCTCCAGCTGAAGTATTTTAATTTGACTAAACACCTGATTTATTTTATCTCTCCGATGAGAAAGGCAGTTTGTCTTAATAGAGCCTGTCAGCCCACAGCCCCATTCACAGCAATTTACAGGCAGCCAGGGACGCTGGAAGAGAAGAGTGCCGTGATTCTGTATTTTATCCTCCTCCAGAAAGCACCTAAAAGCAGCTATTCACTGCTACTGCATGTGGCATTTTAGAACTGAATTAGCTTTTTATTCAAGTAACTACACTTGTTGTGAATAGCTTATCTGTAAAATTGCTACATTCACTACTGATTTTATTAACCTTTGGCTCTATCACAAAATGGTCTTCAGTTAGGAAAGACCTTTAAAATTGACACATTTTTTTCTTAGGGGCCTTTATTCCAGTGACTTCAGATTTACTGAGTTTGATCCACTGAATTCTTTACCAGTTATACTTAAAATTTTGAGTCTCAATAGGAAGTCAATAGTGCGTAAATAAGGAAACACTTTTCAAAATGTAAATATGGCAGCAATTTCCCTCATCAAAAGTTTTCAAATACCATCTTTCACCATAAGAGTTTCAAAATCAGTCCTCTAGCCTTTTTTGGTCATAATCTGAAGAACTTGACAAAAATTAACTAAAATAGACTATTTATTTTAAACTTTACAAACTGCAACTACCTGTCCCTAGGTCCAAAGCCAACAGAGAAAATTCAAAATAGATAAGAATTTAGGTAAAAAAATAAGACAATTAGGATAAATCCCTTCTTGATATAGAATGAAAAATTAAAATTAAAAATCAAGTTTAAAATTTAATCTTTTTTTACATCAGCTCATAGAAGTTAGCACCACAATCTGCTAGTTAATTTTGCCCATGTGAAATAGACATAATTACAATCAGTGGTGCTAGAAATAAGACTGGGCATTGGGAAGTCCCTAAAGACTCCACATCTGGACAAGGAAGGCACCTTGCAGAGCACTTTACTAAATAGATTTGCCTCACCTCTTTCACAATATTTCCATACCTAGGACTTTCACAACATAAAAATCTTAAACAGGTCACTCTCTTAATAGCTGTCCTCTGAAAGTGGATCACTGATATGTGGTGACAACTGTCTTTCTACTGAGAAAACCCACAGCAGTGGAAAGAGAGACAGAATATTAGAAAGGTGGGGGTGGAAGGAGCCAGAAAAAGAAAAAGAGAAAGTGGAAGAGAAGAAGGAAAGAGGGAAGGAGAGAGAGGGGGAAAGAGAGAACGAACGTGTAGGAACAGCTAAATTAAGTCTTGTAAATTTCTCAACATGTTTTTTTCTCTCTTCATTTTTATGAAATGAAGGGCAATGGTGTTAAAATACAGTGTTTACCAAGCCAAATAAAACTAATATTAACAAATGGCATTATCTAGAAATGTGTCCTAGGGAATTTAAAATAAGACTTCTACCTAACCATTCTCCTTTACTGGATCACATGCTACTTTAATAAACGTAATAGGACTTCATAATTAAATTATAAGAAGCCTGGTTAACGAAAAGTATCTGTGCTTGGAACCATAGGGAGGGGTGGCAGTGACACTGGAATGGAATTCTGATGGAGATATACTTTACCACTCAATCCTAGAAGGGATTAAAGAATTTAACAATAATTCCAAGGCAGCATCAATCAAGGAACTCAGCCAACAACTCAGAAAGATTTTAAATTAAGTCGAAAAGAAAATCTCTTAAGAGTCAATCCTCTGGTCAGTTCTAATTTTTTTTTTTAATGGATATTGTTTGAGAAGAAAGCCAAAATACAATGCTAGTCATGAAAGAAAGCTGCATTTGATCTTTTCTGCCCACAGGTAACCTGGTTAAACTGCTGTGTCTCATCCTGCAGCCTCCTCACACATCAGATGGGCTGTGATGTCTCCACTTCACAAGTTCAGTCCATCATTTAGCATTGGCCTTTTTTGATATACCCTTCTTTTAAATGTCACAAAATAGGACAGCAAAAAGTCAACAAAAATAAATAGGGTAAGCTGAAGAAACTAACAATCTATCAGAAGGTCCCCTGATAAAAGTTACTTTGTGGTGACTGCCTGAGAAAGGAAGCCCTGTCCCACTGTACCAGCAGCTAATTTGAGTTCTGAATCTAACAGCAGTTTTAAAAGCTTTCCACTCTAAAGGGCTCCAGTGCATCATAAAGATAAAGGATTTCAGTACAAAACCACCACAAAGACCTCTATTATCTTATCAGTCTTTGGTTACAGCAGCTGAACCAATATGACTAAATTCTGAATGACTTTTTTCAAAAGAGCAAAATACTGGAATTTCTTTGTTTTCTCATCAGTCAGCTATTGTCATTGCTCCCATATGCTACTATCCACTCCTTAGTAAATAAAAAGTTTAATAAATGCAGCAATTGTGCTCTTAGGAATCACTTAGGGACCACTACACAGGAAGTGTGGCTCATGGACTGAGGTACAGGCTAGGTTTTTATTTTTTTTTCCCCACCCAATGTATGAGAATTTCTTTCTTAAAATGTAAACAACTCTCATTTAAAATGTCATTAAAATCTTACTGTGTATGAATAAGACAAGGAGACCCAGGGACTCCCTAAATTAAGTTCGAACTCTCCTATCTATCCCAGGCACACTCACCTCTCCTTCAGCTTCCCCTCTTTCTAGCTGCAAAAGGAAGTCTATTCCTGGATCAACTGAGGTCCATTCATGTTGCAGATCCCAAAAGAGCACGAACAATCCATGGAATTCTGCCATCTAGGCTCCTAACCTCACAGCTGGGCCTTCAGCCCAGTGTGCTTTATTAGCCCATCCTTTTGGGGTCCGGAAATGAAGGTATCCTGAAACATCTTCCCTTCAGTATAAGACAGGCTATCTTTACATTACTGTTTTCTATGGATAATAAATGGTCAGTGGCACAACTCCATAATTCACACATTAAAAGAGTAGCTTCTGGTCTTTCAGAAACATGAAATCCATTGGTCCTTGGGGAAAAAACAATAAAGTTATTTTTCTCAATATTGCCACCGAGTATTACAAGATTGGCTCTTTCTTTAGAAGCTCCACCAGAGTTAGAAGATAGGAAAGTAAGGATTAAGAAAAATAGACCTTGTTTAACACAACACTGTCTTAAAAGAGTTTATGTGCTATCTCGTCTGATCATTATCCTAAATGTGGCATTATTTTCATTTCACAGATGCAAAGCTATGCTACTAGATATAAAGAAACTTGACCAAGTCAGAACATTTGATTGGATTTGAATTCAGGTCTTCTGGTTCTTAATCCAAGAAAGTCTAGAGCCTAAGGGAGAGCTATCTTCCCATGCCTCAGATTTAAAATACATTGCAGGGAATTTGTAAAAGTTAGGAGTAATGCTCTAAGGGACTTAGAATTTTAATGCCAAGTTTAGAAATAAGACTTCTTATTAAGACTTTATTTACAAATTAAAAAGTCTAGAAAATAGACTAGGCAATTGGACAACTAATGATGTGTTAAAATTGAATGTTGATATTTTACAGAAGTAAAAACAGATCCTGATATTAAGTGATATGCCTGCAGTTATTCAGAAAATTAGCACCTAGACTGGGAGTCAAACTCTTTGCTACATTTAATCCCCTTCTCCCCAGTCTCTCCAATGAGCATACGGCCTCCTGGTTCCAAGCAACTAAAAAGATTATGTAGACCATGGCATTCCCAAATATTTCAGATACAACGCAAATGTTCTGCTGCTGTGGCGTACAGTGTGCCTGCAGGCTGACATAGTAAGGTGCTGGCCAAAAGGAAGTTACCTACAGAAATCAAAGTGTGCCTAGCAAGGTTTGAGGAACCTCCCAGATACAACTAAGGCAACTGCCTGTGCAAACACACCATATACTTTGCCCATTTCTAGATTGTATTTATAACTTGTCTAGTGTAAATCAGGGCAATCCTTGCCTTATCCCAATATGCCTTGTTGTACAATAATAGTTGCTTAAACTTACATAGCACTTGTTTCATGATAAGAAGAGTTTGATATTTATTAACTCAGTTATTCCTCATAACAATCGTATGCAGTAGTTCATATTGTTTTCTGCATTTTAAAGATGAGGAGATTGAGGCATGCAAAGGTCAAGGAATTTGCCCAAGTCCTAAGCTATTAAATCATATACCTAAGATTCAAAATCATGCAGTTTGGTCACAGATTCTGTCCTCTTAACCACTATGATAAATGGAAAATTGGATTCCTAAATAACCTTCTCAAAACTACTTCACCCAGTAAGGTAGCTGAAATTCTCCTTATAAAGTTTTTGAGGGTTTTTTGTTTTTTGTTTTTTTAAATACAATGTTTCTTGAGGTCCTCATTAAAATGAAGTACTTACTAAGGGGAGTATCTATGATTCTCTTTGTTCTTTAAGATAGCTCAATCCACTAACACAAAGCCCTATTCACATTTCAGTCTAAGTCACAAATGATTACCATTGTTTGTAGTTAATCTTTCATTACTAATACAATCAGTCACTCTCCTACCCGCTCTCTTTCTCTCCCTCTGATTTTATTTCCTCCAAATTCTAAACTCCTGGTGCTGAGACCCCACCCCCCACCCCCACAACCCCGCAACCTAGATTTCTATGTGTATCTCCACCAGACCTTGTATGTGGACCTGGACTCTGAAATCATGGAATTTTGGCTTTTCTCAACAGGCTGATTTGGATGATCCTCTGGCTTTTAGTGCCCTTTTTGGCTCCTCTGCTAATCCCCCATTCCAGGTCTGGCATCATGAAATGTATCCCTGACCTCAACTACTTGGTCAGCAATCTACATAGTCCAGTTAAGGCCGCCTGTTTTTCCTGTATTGTTTGTAGGTATTAGGACATCTCAGTGGGCCTCGATGTTCCCAGTGCTAATAAGACTTAGGTGGGCAGGTGTGCTAAAATTTTTAACTTAAAATGGAGCTAAGAGAGATTATTTGTGTTCTTACATAATAACAGGTAGTTCACAGTTTCCCAAATTACAGCACTGAGTATCTGATCAGATAACAGATCAGTAATCAGAGTCCACCCATCACAAACTCGCATTATGGGTCTGTAGAGGGAAAATGGAAATTTTATATTGATTCTAAAATTGCTGTTTCTTTGTTCTTTCATAGTTGAATACAGCTGGATAAATAGCATATTCTTTTCATTCTCAATTTTTAATTTAACAATGATTTCTGGGTACAATAGGTACTATCATCAATGTATTATGAAAATATTATGTTCAGAAAGCTTTTTTGAAGGTTATCTTATGTTTCCCATGGAGAATTGACAATACTCAAGGCACAAATATTAAGGAATGACATAAGAAACAAAGACAATTAAAGCCTGGGTCCAGAAGTGAGCAAGGGTCTCCCATCACAGGATGATTTTGAACATGCTGAAGCAGAACATGAACAAAATAATTAAAAAACATTTCTAAGCCTTTTAAAAATTAAATCAAAAGTCAACATATGTTTGGCCTATAAACAAAAGTAGTTTAGTTACAAATAAGATGTCCTATTCTCATACTGGGACATTCTCTTACAAATATATAGAAGAGCATGATTCAAGATTTTAAGAGTTATAATCACTTTATCAATAACTGCAGGTTATAAATAGGATTTACAAAGAAGTTTACAAAAATCACTTTCTAATGTAACTTTAAAATGTTCATGATTTTACAATTGTCAAATGAATAAAAATAAAGATTTTTAATTATTTTTTTAACTTGAAGGCAAAAGCTGGATATGTGATCCAGAGGCAGGAAGGAAAAAACATATTAATTAATATTTGAGTCACATAGGAAACAGAATGCCGCAATCTATGTGGTAGTACCGAAAAATGCCACCTTTTGAAGATGCAAACATTTGAGAAGGCAACCAAAAGATAATTGCAATAGTTGCATTTAAGGGTGATACTTAAAAAGATCTTTGCTTTTAACAGATGATTATAACATCATTGGCCCAGAATAACTGCAGAGGCAACAGGCTTTGCAAACACATAGATGTCAAGGACATCCTCCCTCCAGGACTCTCTTGGCTCCCCACTCAGGTTTAAAGACTGCTGTGAATTAGATAAGAATCATGGTGCTACTCAGAATTCTATAGAGAAAATTGGTAGGAAATAAGAGCAAATAATGGACCACGATGGGTACTTCCTACCTGACTATTAGCTCCTTAAGGGCAGGGTCTATGTCACATGCTTCTCTGTGACAAAACACAGACATAATTACAACAGCTACCACTTATTCTGTGCTCAGAAAACTTAAAATGAACCTAATAACCAATTCGAAATCAGTAGTTCCCAGAATAGTTGGAGATAGGCAGACAGAGCAATTAACAAACCAGATGGAATTGCTCTGAACTTCAGCAGTATTTTATCCATGTCTGAGTTGCTTTCAGTTTGGTAACCATTGTAACTAACTAAATTTAATGGCTATCCCCATTACTGTGTAAGTAATAGAAAATCAAATCCAATAAAAACGATAGAGATAAATTATAAAATTTAAACAACTAAAGAAATGTACTTCAGATTTAATCAAAATTTTGAACACATATGATGGTCCAAATACTTTCTATGTGCTACAGTTAGTACTTAGCATTTTATCTTTTTCAACATATTTTGGAAAATGAGGCTGAAGAAGGTTAAAAATATGGCCAGGATCATACTGAGCCATGATTCTAAGTCAGACGGTCTGATCTCCAAACCCAAACTCTTTCCAGTAAACCAGAAATGTTTCTTGGGAGAAAAAAGAAAAAACAACTAGTTTAAGACAATAGCTTCATACAGAGTCTTCATGAAATTCTTTTGCATTTTGTAAAATTTAAATACCTTATTGGTAGATGTAGTGATATTAAAAGTTAAACTAATTTATATTTAGACTAATCATAATTTAATATTATTTATGATAGTGTGAACAGTAAATGAAGTCTAGTGGCTTAGGGGACTGAGTCTATATAAATAGGCTTGAAAATTTTCTACTCAGAAAATGTTACACCTAGAAATTCAATTTTGAATTATATGAAGAAAAATTCAAACAGTTCTATAAATATAAACCACAATTTAGAAGGCAGAATCAACTAAAAACTATATAAATTATATGGACTAAGCAATTATACAGGAACCATTCAAAGGAATTTATATCATCGTATTAACTCTTTCTAACATCATCTTCTTCCAATAAAATTGAATTAATTACATGCCAAGACAATGTAATCAGAGAACAGGTTATAACTCTTAATTGCCCAAAGAACTGCTAAAAGATTTATAGTTGATTGGCCAACTTACTCACCTATCCTTATGCCACCAGAGCTTTTTCAGGAGGATGTTTTTAATAAGTATACTTTGGACAACAAAATCCATTCTTTGGTTGAATTTCAAAAGTTGGAAGAATGACCCTGGCTGTGTCACTATAGACTGCTCTAGAGCAGTGTCTCTCAACATTTTAAAACCTATGCCCCTACCCAGCTTTCTCACTGCGCATTTTGTAGCCAAGAAGATTTTGTTCGGCAGATTCACTTTCTACAGTTTAAGAAAATAATAGGTGTACTGAATAAGCTTTTACAAACTACGAGCAACCTCACTTGAGATTACTGCTCTACTTGTCAAAACAAATTTAATTAAGTTAAGAGGGTATTTGCAGCTTGTTTCTTTTACACCTACAAGTTTAAAACAAAGTTGAAAAAATTTTAAGTGCTCATTAACTTTATAAAAACAGTGCATTCTTACCATCTTATTGACAAATCCGTAGCATATCTCTTAACCTCTTTAAAAAATGTTGATCAGTTTCTTTCTATTTAATGTGCCATGATTCTAGCAGTACTCAATTATCATTCACCAATGATATTTTATTTTGTTATATTCCATGACAATTAACCTGGTTACTTTTTTGACAACAATAACAGATAAACTCTTCTAAGTTACTCAGTTGTCATTTGTCTTTTAATTTGTGTTCTATTAGTTATCCCCCAGCACCTAGAAAAGTTTCAGACACATAGGAGGTCTTCAATAAATACTTGTTGAAAGGAATTCTAATATGTGACTACATTCATATAATTCATCATCCAAATTAGGACATTTCTTAAATGAAAGGAGGTGCTGTTAATTAGTACATCACAAACATAGGTGTAAACCAGAACAATCCCAGGTAAATCATAACATATGCATATTCCAGTCCTAATTTATTCTCACTTAAAGTCAGTTTCTGACTAGGTAATATTACGTAAACAGAATCTTATAGTGGATTTTATAAAAATTTCATAATATGAATTTTATGTTGTTGGTAAGCCTGAAATATGGATGACACAATTCTATAAAATAATTAGGCTCAATTCATCATTATTGAAAACATGTGGAAATTCATAATAAACAAATAAATATAATAGACACATTATCTAGAGTAAAACCAACAATGTAATCTTGGTTTCATGAAGCTTGTACAAATGCTCCTTATTTGCCAAGTATTTTGAAGAGAATTTTTTTAGACAGAAATTTTTAATTTAACATTCACAGAAACAATCAATCCATTTTCCATGAAATGTAATTCCCAATTAAGGGGATATTAAGGTCACATTAATTTTTCCCATTTTAGAAGAGACAAACATAATTTTACTTATTAATTAACTAAATAACACACCAGTGCCCATGTAAAAAAAAATGAAAATATCAAAATATCTAAATCTTACAGCAATATATCATTACAAATTTCAATATTAAGTACAGGTTTGTCTTTCATATGATGAAAATACAAACACATGAATCAATGAAAACTTACATTTGTTTTGGAAGATTCTAAGACTTTGGGTTATACATGAGGAAGTAATGAAAATTATTATTAAGGAAGACTCACCGAAAGTCCTGTCTAGCATAAAAATAATAAAACACAAACTTTCCTACTTTAAGTATAAAATTCAACCAAGTTTTTGGAAATCTAGGCAAGACTTAAAATTCAACAAGGGCCACAAAAATCAATGATCTTTGAATAAATTCAATGGCCAGAATATTTTCCCTCAGTTCTACAAGACAATATTAGAAAATCTACACATCTATAATTATTTCAGAGAGTTTATAGTTAAGTTTCTAGAAAATTAACAGTAACATCATTTACCCAATTTCTTACTAATACAGAAAAATAATTTCAAAATTATATTAATTCTCAAATTAAAAGGAAACAACTTATACCTCCAGACTGAGCTCCATTTGAGTCCTAAGTTATATTTTCAAGCTTACCCATAGGTAGTTCAAACCAGAAATTATTGAGTATGGCTTAAGAAAGGGGGTGGCAGGGAAGGGAATTAAAGGTTCTAAATGAAATACAATTCCTACCCTAATCCCATAAATAACTGTATTAGTAAAGCATAGTCAATTACCAAAGACTAGCCTGTAATTTAAAAATTGAAGAATCTAAACCAAGTGAAGATTAAAAGGGCATTGTGAAAGCAAGCAAACACCAAAATACAAGAAAGTCTATTAAATGTGATTTGGGGGAAAAAGTTCTGTCATTCCTGGAGCTTTTCAGGCACTGTTTTATAGGAATACCCATGTTATGTTGTAAGAATGTTAGTTCATAGAAGCAAAAACTACATCAGAGGCAGTAGAAATTAAAAAAAAAAAGTGGAAAAAGTCTAAAATACTGAAGTGTGCATTAATTTAAAATCTTCTGGACAGCATAGATCTAGAAGTGATTAAATCATCACTGCAATCCAATACAACTAAGTAAAGATTTGGTGTGAATTCGGAACCAAATTCATTTAAGCAATAACTGTTAACACTTGCATAAAAATTCAGTTTTCCAACATCTTTATTTAATCAAGAGTGGATTAGTCAACTCAGAGCAGAAAAAAGAGGAGAAGGAGCAAAAGTGACTCAAGCATATATCAGTCCTCTGTGTGGCAAAGAGATGAAAGAAACAAGACTCTCCCAAGAAGATTCACAAATTAGAATTTTGGGCCAATGTATTCTAGGTAATGAAATATACTTTGGATTCAGACAAAACATTTCCAAGTTTTAATACCATTACAACAAACCAAAGACAAGTGAGTTCCCAGATTATCAGCCATGTTTATAGTCAAATGTAAACACTTAAATCCATTCATGAGCTAAATATAAATGTCTGAAGTAGCTGCTGTTTGGAATTATCTGTGTAACTAAGATCACAGGTAATCAAGAGTTGACTACATATATTCTTTTGTTCCTTCCATTTGTTCAAATGAACTGAATAATCAACAGCAGATTAGACTGCTTGGAGAGTCTGGAAGAGTTTTCTCTGGCAACCCAAGAAATATAAGGCAGGGATCATCACAGGGTAAGGTGATTTTATTATCACTATCATTCATTTTCATTATCATTACAAAATAAAAATCACGGTAAAAATTCCACCAGGTTAGTGACTCTACCAAGATAAAAATATATAGTAAGTAATTATTCAGTAGTAGGCTACTCATTTAAACCTTCTTTCTACTTGAGTTAGTAAAGTGATACAAATCTACCATAAAAATGGTCTTAGCCTAAAAGTTTATGTCAAAATGTGTTTATAAGGTTAAATATTTAGTTTATATAAGGTGAGTAGAGTTGAGTGGTAACACTGTTTCAGCTAATCTGTGTGTGAAAATAAGCCAGATAAAATAATAATCAAAATAACCTAAAAAGTACTAGAAAGGGTTTTCACACACATTAGGATTTTTGAAACTTAAAACCACCTTGTAATGTAGCTGTTACTGTCATCATCATCAATATACAAATGAAGGAAAAGACACAGAAAGGATACAAAGTTTACCTAAAATCACACAGCCAGAATTTAAACCCTAACTTCAAATTAACTTCCCTTTCCACTTCAAAACATCTGATTTTTCTAGACTGATACTCTGAGTATAAATTTTCTTATCTTGATGTTTCACAGCTCTCATTAGCATCAAAGTAACAATGTGCTTGTTCTTCCCAGTCTGAAGTCCCAGACTGACTCTGTACACTGGAGAACTGGAAGAAGGGAGAAGGGTTGTTTATGTGTGAGTCTATGTGTGTGGATCTGGTATGCGTATGTGGATATAGCTCCAAATGTATCTTCCAACATGAACATAAAACAAACAGTTACGACAAAGTTCACTGCATATCTGAGCTTTTTAAAGGAAAAAAGGGGAGCATTATGAAAGAAAGAAAAAAACATCTTGCATTTCTCCCAGTCAACCCAGCTTATTTGTTCCCTGTTATTTTCCATTACTGGTTCTACCACCATTAATCAACATCTGGAGGTGGGTTTTTTTTGTTTGTTTGTTTGTTTTAATTTTAATTTATCCTTTCTATTAAAAAATAACATGAAATGACTTCTTTAAAGTATATTCACATTAACAATTGTAGACTCCAAAAGTCATTGTAAAGAAAGAAATAATTCAACTCCCAAGTTTTAAAAATCAGGAAGCTGAAAGCCAGAAGGGGAAAGTGAACTGACCGTTTACTTAGTTACATAGTTAATTAGCTAGTGACAGTGGCAGGACTAGAACCTAGAAGTCCTGATCCTCAGTTCAGAACTCCTTCCACTGTAATATGCCACCTCTTAAAAAATAAAGTGAAATGTAGTATCTGTGGGTTCCAAATCTTTGGATTCAACCAACCACAGATTAAAAAGTCAGAAAAAAATTCCAGAAAGTTCCAAAAAAGCAAAACTTAAATTTGTCCCACTAGCATTTACATTGTATTTACAACTATTTACATATTTACATTGTATTAAGTATTGGAAGTAATCTAGAGATGATTTAAAGTACATGGAGGGGAGAGTGTAGCTCAGTGGTAGAATCTGTGCTTAGCATGCATAAGGTCCTAGGTTCAATTCCCAGTGCCTTCATTAAAAAAAAAAAAAGGTTATATGCATATACTACATCATTTTATATAAGGGACTTGAGCATCCATGGTTTGGAAGGAGGACTGGTCCTGGAATCAATACCCCATGGACACAGTGGAATAACTGTAATCCAATTTAAATCTCTTTCAGAAGATAGTAGATTTGGGTAATTATTTTCCTCAATCCACTTATGAAGCAACAGTGATTCTTATTTTAGCATATTTTCAATTCCTAAAGTATATCATGTAATCTAACAATGAAATGTTAGTCAAATGACAGAAGCAATCAAAAGGAAAATATTTTAAGAAATACAGCTTATCCAATGATACTAAGACTTTCACTCTGGAATCTCAGCATGTGAGTTTTCACATGTGCTGGTTTAAGGAGGTTAATCATAGTTTAAATGATATTTTTTCAGAAATAGCAAATTAGGATGTTTTATAGGGAAAACAGTTACGTATGGACTTTGAAAGATTTCAGTGCCTGCCATCAATCAAATGTAGCAAGTGGAACCTTATGGGCCACAAGAACCTTTGCATTTCGTTGGGCCATGTATGTGAAAACCTGAGTGCCTGAGGCTTTCTGCAGATCCTAATTTGCCTGAACTAAGAGTGAGAGCTGTATGAAAAACACTAACCTAAGTTCCTCAGGAAACAAGTGTCATAACAACAACAGAAGAGTGACCCAAATAATCAGTGGCATTTTGAGAGTGTAGGACAACAGAAATGCAGAAAGTTATAAAAATTTAACAGACAAAATACTCAAGCTGAGGCCAGATAAATCACGTAAGTGTACAGTATGTAGTAAGGGTTCCCTGTTGGTTAGTATACAGAGAATGACAGAAATAGGAAAAAATGATTCAAAAATGGTATGATGCTTATCTTATCATTTGCAAGGTGTTTAGTAAGAACTATTGGAGTATATAAAATATTTTATTATCTATGAAGTTGTATAGTGAAAAGTGACTGGAATATAAATCAGGAGATCTGTATTCTAGTTTCAGTTTTGCCCCTTGTGCAAGTAACTCTCTGGGCCTCCACTTACATCTACCTGTAAAATCAGGGTGTTGGACTAGATAATCTGCAAGGACACTTCCAGTAATGGGTTGTAATGCTAGAAATGTTCCTTGAGTATAGACTCTGTAATTTTAATATTTTATAAAAACCATTCAGTCTTGCCTATATCTGTAAAGATCATTAATATCTTGACAGCATGAGAAAAAAATCATTTATGTTACCAAGAACTATAAATGTAAACATATTGTATGTATAAACATACAAGTACTCATTAGGTTAACATTATATATTAATATACAACCCAGTATTAACTTTTCAGATGTAATGTTTATTTTAATTAATTTTTTAAAGTAAACTTCACTGTATTTAAAAAATTGTTTTTTCTTTTACAATATGTGACATTACAATTAATGTCAGTTTGGCCAGCAAACTCACTAAGTTACCAAATATATTTTCATGACGTTATGTTTACAAAAGAAAAAAACTCTACTGGAATAAAAGCAGAATATATAAGTTGAACTTACATCATTCTGTAAATAAGGAAATATAACTTTTAATTATTTTTTACTTATCACAGTTTTCTTTGCAAGTTCACTGAGTTCCGTGTGTATATTTTAATAATCATCAGACTGACAAAGCAGTATGCTGAAGTGTGGAAGAGCATGGGCTCTGGAGCCAGAGTTTCCATCTTCAGCTCTACCACTTCCCAGGGCTGTACCTCTGATCCTACTGATCTCTTATAAAACTGGAATAGCAACCGAGTGCTGTGCAGATCAAGCGAGGTAATACAAGTTAGTACATGTGAAGCACTTAGAACAGTGCTTTCACACAGAGAACATTCAATAAGTCTTTGCCATTATGGTCATATAATATGGTCTATATCAAAATCCATTTTAGAATCTATCCTAACAATGAAGAACAAAAGTTTTATGATCTAGAAACATTATGATTTATTTTATTCTAAATGTTTAATGAAATTCTAAAATGACAGACACTTTCATTGACTATAAAATGTCACTTTATTCCAACTTGCTGAAAGTTGCAAATTCACGTATGATAGAAAGGATCATGGCATTCCCCCAGTTAAACTCTTGAGTGACACTCCACTCATAAAGTCTAGATTTTAAAAATGGTTTACGTACCTCTTCAGGATCTTGCTTGCCCATCTAGCCTCATCTCTCACATTTGCTTTCCAACTTTAATGCCTACTCACCTCAACAACAAATGCACACATACATATGCACATGCTATTTTCACTAAAAACATGAAATTCCCCAGAAAAATAATTTCTCATACTTCTGGGCATCTCCCATGCTATTTACATTGCCTAAAACATTCTTCCACCCATCTTTTCTACTCTAGTATTACTTTAAAAGTGAGGAACTAGGAATAAGCCAGTGCTTATCAAGGAGGAATGGATAAACAAATTATTCTTCATTAGTAGCTAGGAATATTATGCAGATAGCTCTTAAGATAATGTAAAGAGTTTATTCATTCATTTAACAAATATTTATTGAGCACCTTCTGTGTGCTTTTCTAATTAGCAGAGATTAGTAAATGAAATAGATGGAAATATCATCCCCAAAAATGAGATAAATATGTCTCAGATTTTTAAAATATGCTAGCAGGGGCAGAATAAGGAGAGAATTTTATGATATTCTTTATATACTTCTATACTGATATCATATAATAGTGTACATTGAAAAGTGATATTGAACAATTCTTGGAATTATTAAGAATAAAATGTCTCTTGCTCAAGGTTAAATAGTTCTATACAAGTTATTTATAGGTTATTTATAAATTATCTCTTCCCAACATACAAAAAATTTCTGCTAAAGGTCACAAAGAAAGTTAAGGGAATAGAATTTGAGGTAAGAAGATATATAAAGAAATTGGTTTCATTCTAAATTATCACTTGACTTTCAACTCTTACACTGAACTCATATCTGCTAAAAAGCATTCTGAACGTAGAATTATATGCATAAGACCATGTTTATAAATTTAGGATGAATTTTTTTGCCTTTTCACTGTACTGACATTTACCCTATTGGTGCAAAAGCAATGATGGGTAAAATTGCTGTTTCCTTAGAATGAATCAAGCCAGTAACTCTGAACTGTACTAGTTAGTGGTCACTGAAGTCTTTGTTTTATTAAATCTAAACTTACAGTTTATAAAATAATAGTATGGCTTAAAAACTAGTACATGTAACCAAATAGGAAGTACATATAAGATATTTCTGCTGCATACTGAAATGGTTTTCTTGAGGAAAAGCATTTGTGTGATTCTTTGAGATCCTAACTACTTTTTACCGTAGTACACCATTTTTACTTGAAAGAATTGACTGACAGGCAAGGAACGGTTATTCAAACTTGGATTTTTAAAGGACATTTTCTCAAAAATGATGTGAAGTAAGCTTTTCACTTCAGACAAGACGATTGTGTTTGTTTTCAATAACAATATCTGTGCTTTCAAATTCACAAAAGTGATATTAATAGATGTGATTTTTCGATATTGTACCATATAACATGTCAACATTTTGGAACTGTATAACTCAATGATCCAACATTTTCCAAATAATCAATATACAATGTCATAAAATCATACTTTGGTGAAAGATCCATTCAAACTGTAGGTTAGACCAATGGATTTTAATGTAATGTAATAAAAAATAAAAACTTTGCTATGTTTCAGATTCCAAATTGCAATTAACCTTTATACTACTTGTAAACTTTGATTAACCTTTATACTACTTATAAACTTTGATGTAGTACAAAAAAATCCACAATTATCTGAAAAATGTATTTAAAATACTCCATTTTTGAAACATAAATATGTGTGATACTTCATTTACTTCAACCAAAACAATGTGTTAACAACAGACTGAATGCAGAAGCAGACAAGAGAATTCAACCATCTTCTATTAAACCTAACATTAAAGAAATCTAAAAGAAAGTAAAACAATTCCACTCTTCTTACTAAATTATTTTTCAGATATTATAGTTCTTTTTTGTAAAACTATGCTACTTAGTTTAATGAGTAATGTTTGTTATTTTCAATAAATTAATAAATAATATTTTTAAATTTTCTTGGTTTTAATTTCTAATACTAAATATATCAATAGACAAAAGCCACTTAAACAAAAGCGCTCTGGAGTCCTAATTAATTTTTAAGGCTATTAAAAAAGAGACCTAAAATTGATGAGATATATGCAAGCTGTTCTGATCTATTAGTCTCACTACTCTATAAGTAAACTGAACTGATTTCTCAATTTCTACAACATAGTAGACACTCAAATATGTACTAAACATAAATGATTCTCTAAAATATTTCTGGAAAAAAAAAGATAAAATTTTAGAATGAATGAAAGGTATAGGTTTTTAATTAGAACCGAGTTTGAAAATTAGCTCTAACAATTATTCACTTTGTGGTTTTGGATAAATTATGTTTTTTCTGAACCTTTGTTTCTCCATATATAAAACAAGATTTATAATATCTCTTCAGCAGAATTGACATTAAATGTTGTTATATAAAAGAGTGAAGGTGTAGAGAAATTAGAACCTTCATACATTTCTGGTAGGAATACAAAATAGTGTAGCTGATTTGGAAACGTCTGTCAGTTCCTCAAAAGGTTAAACACAGAGTTACTGTATGACCCAGAAAATCCACTCTTGGGTATATATACCCAAGAGGAATGAAAACATATATTCACAACAAAATTGTACAATGTTCATAGCAGCATTATTCATAACAGCAGAAAAATGGAAACAACCCATGTCCACAGAACAAAATGTGGTGTATGTCCATATAATGGAATATTATTTGGCAATAAAAAGGCATGAAGTACTGATACATGCTGCAGCACTGATGAACCTTGAAAACATTGTGCTAAATGTAAGAAGCCAGTCACAAAAAAAAAACAACTATAATATAATTCCATTTATATGAAATGTCCAGAATAGTTGATAGTAAAAATAGAAAGTATATTAGCAGTTGTTTAGGGCCAGGGAATTTGGGGAAAAATGGAAAGTGACTGCTAAAAGATAAGGAATTTCTTTGGGGGTGATGAAAACATTCTAAAATTAATTGTGGAGACAGTTGTACAACTCTGTGAATATATTAAAAAAAACACAGAATTGTACTCTTTAAATGGGTAAACTTTATGGTATCTAAATTATACCTCAATAAAGCCACTGCAAAAAATAAATAAATAAATGAGCAAGGGTAAAAATGCCCAGCAAAATGCTTGACACATACTAGAAGCTCAATAAATGCCTCTTTGTCTTGAAAATAACTGACATTTCTTTCAAAATCCACTGACAAACCTACGGTAAATCACAAAGGTTTGAACAGATTCAATTAGACTGTAAGAAAAATTTATATATCAATGGTCAAAAACAGTAAAATATATTCACAAAACAGTTCCTATCTTCTTGTCTAGCTATTCTTATTATTACAGAATCTATCCCTTTTTAAAAAGTTCTGTGAAATATAAATTTAAAAAACAAATGGAACTTCTAAGATTCCTTGCAGTTATTTAACATTAACTGAAATTTAGTATCTGATTTAAATTTTGTGTCTTAAATTAGGCTTCCTAGTGTGAAGCATATTTGAAGAAAAAGCAGAAAAATCTTGTATATGAAGCATGATAAAACTGCTTAGCAGATGATTTACTGACAACTTTCCTCAATTAAACTGCTATGTACAAAAGAAAATTTTAAGTAATCTCTATCATTTAGTTCCTCTTTCTATTAAATAATAAAATTATTATATTGTACAATAAAGTTTTTGGTTTTGCAAATCCATTTATTACAAAGCTTACTTTGAAAAAAATATCCAGTCTAGGTTATAATAGCAATATATATTTCAAAGATAATCATATTAGGGAACAAAATACATCCTAGAACTATTGTCCTTTTCAATGGAAAGAAAACTACCTATATGCTTTTGTCTACTTGAGTCTTATATTTGTGATATTTAGTTAAAAGAGGAAATTTTTGTATCTGAGTTTCAAAATTTAGATCTGCCCATTGTGAGCAGACAGATCTTGTGGTATGGAGGCATAAATTAACTGGAACTCCCATTCAGATGCAGTAACATACTGGTGGAGTGAAGCCACGGTGAGGAGTCAGGAGAATAAGAGCAACTTCTCCAAATAGCCTTCTGTGACACTCACAGGCTTCTTGTGCATCTTTTTTAACTCACTGCATTTATTCAACCACTCATTTAATAAATATTTATTATTTACCTTGGGTCAAGCAGTGAACCCCCACACACTGTTTTCATGCAACTTATCTTCTAGTGGTAGAACTCACACAATAAATAAAGAAGTAACAAAATGAAAAAGTATATTAAGATGTAATAAATGCTACAGAAAAAAATAAAGCTAAGTAGGTGGAAGAGGTTCCAATTGTAAATAGGATGGTCAAAGTAGTCTCCCTGAGAACAATTAAACAAGAACTTGAAAGAGTTAAAAAACGGATTTTAGGAGCAGAGCATTCCAAAAAGAATAAACAACAAATGCAAAAGTCCTGAGGTGGGTGCTTATTTGAGGAACATCAACAGGTAAACATACCAAGAGCAAAAAGAGCAAAGGGGAGAGGTGACGTTTTGATATAATAAATATATATTTGGTCTTCATTCTTGGCATAGAGCTTTGAAAACGCTTGTAATTTCCTGAGTGATGAGTGAGAGGAACATCTTTAATTATTCATAATAAGTCCCTTCAAACATACCTGACTTTATGTTAATGAAGCGACTCTAGATGCGCCTTAGAAAATTTCAAGATGGGGACTGGTTGCCAGGGGAACAAAACACATGATTAGAGTTTGAACTTTCAGCCCTATGCAGACCTCTGGGGACTGGAGAGAAGCCTGAGATTGAGCTAATCACCAACAGTCAATGATTTAATCAATCATGCCTATGTAATGAAACCTCCATAAAAACCCTAAATGAAGGGATTCAAAGAGCTTTATTGTTGTTGAATGTATCCTTGTGCCAGGAAGCTAGAGCATCCCAAACTCCACAAAGACAGAAGCTCCTGGGCTTGGGACCTTCTAGACCTTGCCCCATGTACATTTTCATGTGGGTATTCATTTGCATCCTTCATAATACACCAGTCATTATAAGTAAAGTGTTTCCCTGAGTTTAGGAGAGTAATAGGAGATGAAGTTAGAGAAGGAAGAGGGGACCATATCTATCTTGTAGGGCCTTTTGGGCCATCATAGGACCTTTTGCCTTTACTCAATATGGAGATCTAGTAGAGTTTTCAAGTAAGGGAGTGATGTGATCTAACTTACGTTTTTAAAGGGTCAGTCTAGTTTCTGTGTGGAAAACAGATTTTATGGACACAAGGGTAAAAACAGGGATATCAGATAAGAGGCCATTACAATATTCCAGGCAAGAGAGATTGGCTGCTTGGACCAACGTAATGGCAAAGGCACATTTAAACTAGATAATTTGAGGAGAGTTAAGCTATTTACAACGATATGGTGCAAGATTTAAGAAAAACAAGAGATAGTGATGTACCCAGGAGCGAGTTATAGCTGTAGCTGTTATCATACTTAGGCCTGAAGGGTAAAGGGAGAGAATGGTTCCTGGAACTTGGAGAATGTAGTTGTATGGAAAGGATTATGAAAAGATCTCATCAACCGCCTGCAAGCTGGGAAAGGGAGAGGGCATCAACCTTACTCTCCTCCAGCTTTCCTCAGTGCCTCTTATTGGTCAAACCCAAATAGAAGTCAAAGAGCAAGAGAATTCATTCATGCAGTCCATAAGAGTTGGGCTTTTAGAGCACAGAATAAGTTTAGAAGTCATAAAGAGGGACACAATTCCTCACAATGGAAACGATGTCCCATAGTGAAGAATCAAGGTTGCTCTCACAGTTTTTGACCTGAGCAGCTAGAAGGATAGAGTTGTCCTTCACTGAGATGGAAGGGAATTTAGGTGCAGTAGATCTAGGAGAGAAAATTATGAGTTCTATTTTAGATATGCTTTAAAGTGTTCAGGTAGAAATGTATAGTAGAAAATGGAATATATAAACTTGGAGCTCAAAAAAGAGGTCTAGGCTAGAAATATAAATATTAACCCTAATTGTCATGAATTTGAGATACCAGAAAAAACATGACACTGATCTATAAATGCAAATGATTCCTTTCTTCAAGAGGTAATCCTTTTATTTACTTCGAAGGGAAAAAACTTAATATTTAAATCAATTCCTCTTTAGCATCCTCTAAAGCTTGAGATAAAAATATTTATGTTATAATTATCTATGCATGCTATTATACTCTGTGAGCTCCTTATGGTTAGGGGCCATTTCTTAGTCATCTTTGTATTCGCAATAGCTACCATATAAAAGCTTCTCAAAAAATGTTTGACAGATAAGTGAAATTAATAAAAATATAAATGAATCAAAACAAGGTTGAGATTTGTAGGCTGTCCCCAAGGTGCTATCTAAAGTGCCACATTAATGAGAGAAGTTTTGTTTTTGTAAAAAGAACCTCTTCCAACCGACTGTCTCACTCACCCTGTGACTAGAAGTCAAGAAGAGGCCAAGAGTCACACATTAAACAAAGGAGGCTTAAGCAACTTGAAAGTTTCTATTGGTAAAGCAAAGAGCAAGTACCATGGATAGTCTGAGAAAAGCTGGTACCTCTAATACTGGAGAATAACAAATCACATTTATCTGTTTATTTCCTGTGCCCCTGAGACAGAGCCTGCTTTTTTTTTTAAAAAAGTATTTGTTATACTAAATTTAGTGTTTATCATTTCAGTACCTGTTTTTACACAACTACTACATATGAGCTTATGAGACAATATCTATGGTATTGTTTTACATGTTTTCAGTTCTATAAATTGCACCATATACTAGATATATAATTTTGTCTTTTTTTCATTTAATATTTTTTAATTTCTTTTTTTTTTAGGAGGGAGGTAATTAGGTTTATTTATTTATTGGGGAGGTACTGGGGATTGAAGCCAGGAGCTCATGCATGCTAAGCATGTGTTCTACCACTTGAGCTATATCCTCTCACTTCATTTAATATTATGTTTTTAAATTCACGCATGTTGATATATATAGCTCTTATTTATTTTGACTGCTTCTTTATTTTGATTGCTATTGTAAACAATGCTACAGTGAACATTCTTGTACACGTGCAAGGGTTCCTTTGGTATATAAAGATATAAATATAAAAGTTGGATTGCTAGTTTATAGAGTATGTACATCTTCACCTTTGCTAGATATAGCTAAACCATTCTCAGAGTAGCTGCATAAACTTAAACTCCAACAAGTAGTTTATGAGAATTCCAGCTCCTCACACCTAATTTTTGCCAGTCTGATGGATGTGAAATGGTATCTTGTTTTTGCTTTATTTTGCATTTCCCTGTTATTCAGGCATCCTCTTCTGTGAATTGCCTATTTAATTTTAAGCCAGTGTGGATTCAACAAGCTATGTCTACCACATGTATTTTGGTTTCATTATCAGTGGCTAGGTCTGTTCAAGAAACTTCACGCCAAAATAGAATAGCAGTATCTCTGAAAAAAGGGATTTGAATTTTCCTCTAGAAGCCACAAAATTTAGTGGTGGTGACTCTCAGGGTTTTGGGTTTAGGATATTAGAGGAAAATGTTAGATACCGACATAAATGCAAATTATTCTCTCTCTTTCTCTGAGAGTTTAATCTACTTTAAAAAGGAAAAAAAGCTAATATTTTACTCATTTCATTTTCCTTAGTATGTCTAATCTCTCTCTCTCTCTCCATCTTTTCCTGCATGTATCTCTAACACATAGTTAAACACACAAAATCTGTACTAAATACAATTTTAAAATGCATACATAAAAACACGTGTATTAAATACAATGAAAAATAGCACTCAAAACAGGAAGCTGCCTTGTTGACAGTTTGATGAAAGAAAGATAGAAGGATCTACTTTCCCATCAGCCATTAGTGGAGATGAGACAATTTCAAGTAACTCACAAAAGCTGATATGCTTCAATAAACAGAGTATGCATGTGAGAAAAACAGATTTTAATACAATTTCAGCAGTTTTGTATATAAGTTATGATCCATTTCAACAGGATTTTAATAGGTCTTCCTTCGTGAAAAAAAATCTGTGTATTTATTGCAACAGTATACAAATCACTAAAACAAATTATGAATACCAATTTCAAAACTAACTTCATATAATGGAATTATTCTATCAAAATCCTGTTTTCAGAACCCTCACTAAATTTAACACAGTATTATTTCTTGACTTCCTTAATGTACATTGTCATAGAAAGGTCATGTTATAGAAACTTACAGATTTTACATGTCCACAATATTAGAACTCTCCAAAACACTTAGCTTTTCATGCCTATTATAATATAGAAGAATACTGTCCAATAGAGCTTTCTATGATAATGGAAATGTCATATATCCTTGCTCTCCTATATGGCAGCCACTAGCCACATGTGGTAGGTGGTAAACATTTATAACGTGGCTTGTGTGACTGAGGAACTGAATTTTAATTTTAGCTAATTTTCACTGATTTTAATTTATTAAATAGTCACATGTGAAAAGTGACTTTTGTATTGAGCGGCACAGATTTAGTGTGATCTGGGAAAACTTTCCTTTTATCTAGCCATAAACACTGGTCTCTAACTATACTAAGCAGAGAGCCAGGCCTAGACAATCTCTGCCCTAGGATCAGAGGTCATAACACTGTCCTCTCAGCACCATTTGTGGTGACCTATTCTCTCCTCCTACCAGTGCTGAATCACTCGGCATCCACTACCCAGGCCTGTGTCTTATGTTCCAACTCTCATTTTTGGCAGAGCTTACACTTGACTCTTGTTATCTAACCTATAGGTGCTTGCATACTGTCTTTACGTGCTTTATGCTCCTAACTTGTGTTCTTGGGCATCTCTGCTTGATCACTTAGGGTAACTCAGCTACTTCAGTAACTATTATCCTCCTGCTCCTGTGCTTCCAGTGTTGACTGACTACACTCTATTTACCCCCAAGGAGATTTAGTATTCAAATCCCCATTCGTAACTTTAGCTGGACCTAAGTTATCTGTCTAACCTAACCTAAGTACACTCTTGGGTCTAATTTCTCTTGGCTTTCCCCTTAAGAAATGGAAATTTTTTAATTGGAAACTGTTTAAGATAATTTGGTGACTTAATCCTCATAGTGTCCTCTGTATACTACCAAACTCAAGGCACTTATCATTCCATGAGTACCAGCTGTTTCATTTTCCTACTGAAAGCTGCTTTCTAAAATACCTTCAGAGAAATCAGAAAAATGCAGTTATGAATTGAAAGACCCTGAGACAATCAATTAATTGATTCCAGTGAGATATGGATTATAGGCATAGTAGTAAGGGGTCATTGTAAGAGACAGATGATAATCTTCTCTTAATTATTCCTCATAACTTTAATAATTAACCACAATATAGTTTATTATTAAAATTTTACTCATGGTTCATAAGTTTTTGCAGTACAGAAATATATATGCCACTATGCTAAAAATGTAAGGATCCTAGTAATCTAGCCAGTGATCAGAATTTCGAATGTTTATGTTCTATAATTACTCTCATGACATATCCAGGCACTCTGTCAACTGTCTAATGCCCAACAATGATTTACCACTGAACTGCAGATCAGATTATCGTAGAGACCCAGAGTAACATAAAATAATCCTGGATAGCAAATTAGAAAACCCCCAAGTATACTAAAGGATAAGTGAGATACTCAAACCTGAAGAATTTAAATTAACAAAGGAAATTTTACAGTGGCAAAATCTGAAAGGAAAAAACTATAGGTATTAAAAACTGAAAAAGATCCCATAAATCTCAAAAAAAATCAAACTTCACAATTAAGAATATGACGTATTTTCATAAAGAGAATGATAATCACTGTTTTGTGTTTGATTTTGTTTGTCTGTTTGTTTAGCTCAAAGAGTTAGTATGGGAGACTTGGGAAACGCATGAGGAAAAGTGTTTCAATAGTGATCACAACAGGTGTTAGCATGTTTTGGTGGAAAGAGCATGAACTTTAGCATCATAGAATCCTCAGTTCAAATCCTGTATCAGCCACTATTATCTTGGTGTCTTAAGAAAATTACTTAATTTTCCTGAGCCTCTGTTCCCTCCTTTGCAAAAGGAAGACAGTAACGCCCACCACCTGGCTTGGTTTGAGGATTAAATGAGATAAGATTAAAAAAAACACTGTAACACTGAGTATTTTCCCAATAAATGTTAGTTATTGCTTTTGCCAGTACCCTCCTCTCCTGCTTCCCTGTAGATCTTTAAAAACAGGAATTTCTCATGTCTGAGTGGTGAAAATATGGAACATTGTAAACCCTACATAGTCTAACACAATAATGGGAAAATAATAAGCCCATCACTGTGTTATTTCCTTCTTGAAGGCAAAGGGGTGGATGAGATGAATTCTAAAGTCCTGAAATTAATGCTCAAGTAAGAAAACTTCTTAGTGTCAACCACGGTAAGAATCAGTTCATCATGAGGGGGAAAGAAGGAATTTTTCTTCTGGTCCTACTTCTGGTCTTCTTTATGAAATACAATACAGAGAATCCTCTCAGAGCTCTTTCTGCAATCTGAAGCACACTCTTCTTTCTAGAAGAAACATAGCTATTCCCCCAGTATTTCATTTCATCTCATTCATCACTTCTTACTCATTTGATTCTGATTCCATCTCAGATGAGCCTTTGCAAATATTTAAAATATGGCCAGGTACAGAGGGCATCATATCAGGTAGTAGCTATCCCCTCCTCCCCTCCCTAATCCCAAAACTAAATGGTATGCAGAGAGAAACCTCGGGTGAGTAAGAATTACTCCAGTAAGATGCTTTTCAGCATCCATTTGGGAGGGCAACCCTAACTGATAACCATGGATGAGAAATACACAGTCAGCTGTGAAGGTTAGAGAAGAGCCATCGTGCTTAGAGGCAAATGCCTACTGGCACTAAACTATGGCTGAAAAAATAAAAGAGCTCCTTTCAGTAAGCAGCTAACAAGAAAACCAGGACTCTCAATGGACGTGAAAGCCTGTGTTTAAGGAAAACCACAGAATGGTCGTGTCCATTTCATTTCTTTAGTTTTCTTAATAAATTTCTATTTATGCTCCCTTGATGTTACCAACTTAACTTCGGAGTCTCAGTTGGTTTACCCACATTTCAGCATGGAAAATCTTCTAGCCATATAGATTTATGTAAAGCACTCTTTGTATACTTGACTCTTTCTTGAAATCTTACAAACAGAGCACAACAGCAGCATATTTAAACAGTAGAGATGGTTTTGCTAACTTGAGTAAAAATGTTTTCTTGGATCCAGATAAAACTGAAGTTTCTTCATAAATAGCTATATAAGCTGGAAACTGCCATAGATGAATTTCAAAGTGGTAAAAACCTATTTTTTATAGTATGTTCAGGAATACATATAAATGGACTTTGAAATTTAAAAAAAAGTTTAAATTTTCATTTAAAAAGGATGATTATGAGCCAATTTTAGAAATGTGTTACATTTGTAAAGATCTGTAGATGTCTTTTACAATCACTCTTCTATAAATAACCACACGTTTTTAAGAAATCATAAAATCAGACTGTTCTCAATAGAAAACTGACATTTTTCTCCAATAGTCTCTACTTCTGAGTCTATTTGAAAAGTTAGTCAAATACAGCAGCCATGTGCACATGTGTGGTTTTGATTCCATCTATACTCCTGCCCTAATTCTTGTGGTTTGGACCCATTCCAGATGCTCTGACTTACTGTGGTTTGTATGAGATCCCCTTTCCTGATTCACTGCATTCTCCTGATTGACAAACAGATTTAGATATGAAAACAAACAGTTACCTGCCTATAATTGGTTTCTGACAGCTGCACTGTTGTAGCACATCTAAACCATGGTTTAGAAAGTACCTCCTAGAGAAGCTTCCTGTTGTGTTCAGGAGAGAGAGAGAGAGGGAAAGAGAGAGGGGGAGAGAGAGAGAGTATGTGTGTGTGTGCGTGTGCGTTTGATATTGTTTGCTTTTTGGGTTTTTTTGTTTAATTGACTTTAACCATTTGTGAGTGTTTATTGTTCACCAAGATATTCAGTAAGTTTGGTGTACATATGATTTATACAGCTTATGAACTGAAATTTATATTATTTTTTGCCCTCCACAAATTAAATTTAAATAAGAATACACTGGATTTTAACTTGCTAAACTGATGTGCCTTTTAATTGAATTTAGAATAGTCTACAAAGCAAAAGGGTCACTTTTTTTTTTTTTTACCAATTTGATGTGAAGCATAATACTGCTTCACTGATGGATTAAAATGTTAGACTAGAAGTAATGAACTATTACTATATTTTTAGTAGATTGTCTTATAATGTCAATTAAATTATGTGAAATATATCAAACTAGTAAGAGTACAAGCTACTACTTACAAAATACAAACAATTGCAATGCCTTCAACACATCAGAAAAAGAGACTGGGACTTTGCATTTTAAAATTCCAGTGGAAATCAAATGTATTTTAAGTATCAGCTCTGATTATTTAATCAGACAACTTGCATTTTGCCCCGGCTAATTTTGAAGGCTGATAATATTTTACTCATAAAAATAATTGTGCACCTGTTGTGATGGAAGCTTAGTTAAACAAATGTGAATAGGAATGTAACTCTTTGCGTTAAGCATAAGAACGCAGGTCTCTCATTACTATTATATGAAGCAATGTGTTTTTAAAGCCATAAAATAGATTTCACTTTAAATCTCATCTATTCCATAGCCCTAAAGAGATATTTAAGAATATTTTGGGAGTTTGAGATTTACAAATGTTAGCCACTATATAAAAAAATAGATTTTTTAAAGAAGTTTCTTTTGTATAGCACAGGGAGCTATGTTCAATATCTTGTAATAACCTTTAATGGAATAAAATATGAAAATGAATATATGTATGTATATCCATGACTGGAATATTGTGCTATACACCAGAGATAGACACACTGCAATTAACTATACTTCAATTAAAAAAAAAGAATACTATTAAAACATGTATAACGAATAGTTGCATATTAACTTGAAAGGAAACACCAGATGATGTCTACTGAACAAAATGGATATGGAGCTGTTCCTTCCCATTTAATACCTGTGTTGTTCTGCCCTGTTCTATTGCTGACCAAACCATTTTAATGATATCGGATCATTTCTGTGAAAAATGTGTACTTTTCTTACTAGCTTATGACCAAAGGAAAAGTATAAAGTGGGCCTACAAAAGCTGTGCCCCTCTTGCACTCTTATTTTCTGACCCTTTCAGCATTAGAGCCAGTTTTCAGTACCCAAATTCTCTGAGCTTTAAAAAATGCTAGGCACTCACGGAAGAGACAGACTCAGGTTTTTCCTCTGTGGTTTCTACCATTTTGTGCAGACTTTCTAACAGATACCAACTTCTGTCTATTCAATCCATTTCCAGGTATAATCAACTCCTAAGTACTGAAAAGAGGCTTGAGGAAAAATAATTTGTCTAAAGTTAAACTAGCTATCTTTTGAGCTCAGTTTTACACGTCTTGTTGACTTCTGTAAAACTAGCCTTGCAACTGGCCCAGCCTCTTTAAGGTTATTTAAAGGTAATTTTATTCAAAATTACCTAAACTTTTGAACCCTATCCTTTACAATGTCGGATTCACTCTAATCTTACTTCGGTTGGTGCAATACAAGTTTATAAGCAGAGTTCAGAAAATGTGTACTTTTTTAAATGACCTAAATTTTCTGTAGTTTTCTTTTTCATAGTTTAATGCAGATATTTGGATTGAAAGGAAATCACAAATAAACGGAATAATTGCTTCAAATTTCCTCAGTGCATTAAATATGCACTCAATGGTAATTACCAACAGTAGCAACTTATTTTAAAATGTAGAAAATAATGTACAATTTATGCCTGCTTCAAAGGTCTCATTCATAAAAACACCATTTGGATGGAAATACACACATTTTATTAAGTGGTTAGCCTTACAATTTTTCCTTTAATTCAGACAAATGACCTAAATAGTGTGTGGGAAGTTTAGTACTATGGGCCAGTTCTTAATGTGACATATATATCCCATGAGAATTTTGCAGAGCTGGCTCTAGAGTAAAGACACACCCAGGTACACCCTGTAACCTAGGGTGTGAGGCACAGAGCATTCGTGTTTTAGAACAGCATTGAGATTAATTACTATCTCATGAATTTTTCTTTCAAGAATACACTGATTAATGCAATTGAAATAGTGAGTTAAAATTGCTGGCCCCCATCATGAATATAATGCACCTAACTCTACCAGTAGTCATTGTATTCTTCACCACTATGCACTTTATGCAGTAAAACAAACAAAAAAATTCAGTTTCAATTAATAATTTCCTTGATGCAACAATAAAAACAATTAATTTTATTAAATAATGATTTTTAAGTACTCATACTTAAAATATTCTATATGATGAAATGGGAAGCATTCTGCTGTTTATTGTACCTAAGTATAACAGATCATGAAAATGACTTATGCTATTATTCGAGTCATGAGCTGAAATTTTTCATATCTTTTTTCATAGAACACCAATTTTATTTGAAAGAACAACTAAGAGAAAAAATATTAGTGTCTATACTTTACTATTTGGCAAGTGAGCCTGTCACTTCAAGAAAAACAACTGAAGGTACTGGTTGAAATAATATAATTTGAACTTCAAAGGGAAAATTAGAATTTTGGAAAACTTCTATCTGCCATCATAGCATAACAGTTTACAAATACTTAAGAGATTTTCTGATAAGATTAGTTGTGATATTAATGAATGTGATTTTTTGATACGGTATGACGGAATGTGCCAAAATAAGGAAGATCTGCATAACTCAGTGAAACAATATAATATAAAAACTGGTACAAAATAATGCATGGACTAAAAGATTCATTCAAAGGTCAAACTGGACCAATGGATTTTAATGTAAAAGTATTGAAAATTCATTGATATGTTTTCAGATCCTACATTGAACCTACCCTTTGAGAAACTCCCATTTCTGAAATTTGGTGTAGTAAGAAGAAAATTCACAATTATATGAAAAGGGAGTAAGAAACTTTTCCATTTTTCAACTACATGTCAATTTTAGGCCAGCTTTTCTTCATTTACTTCAATAAATACATATGACAACAGACTGAATGCAAAAGCAGATATGAGAGGGTCCAGCTGTCTTCTATTAAACCACACATTAAAGAGATTTGCAAAAATGTAAAACAATGCCACTCGTCTCACTAAATTATTTTTATTTTAGGAAATATAGTTATTTTTTATAAAAAATATAATCTTTATGTTAATATGTTCCAGGTATAATATTATAGTTTTTAAATGAATTAATAAATATTTCTTAAATTTATCAAGTTTAATTTCTACAATAGTAAGTACAAACAGATATGTTGCATGAACAAAAGATTTTTAGAGTCCTCAATACACTTTAAAAGTCCTGAACTAGTTTGTCATTCTACTGATAAATATTTACTGTTTCAAGGACTAAACTAAGTCAACAGTTGTTGACAAGCATTGTTGTGTGTGTACAGTATTTATTGATTCCCTATCCTGTGCTACCCTAACTCTACATATTTTCTCTCTAATCCTCTGAAAAAATTAGAAGTTAAATGAGTAGTATCATCCACTTTCTTTTGAACAAATAATTAAACTAATCCATTTCATTTTTTATTCGAGACTTACTTTCAGCCTTCTTTTTTTAAAAAAGCAATGCATACACTTGGCTTTAAAAAAAATTCAGTGCAAACTATACAGTACAAATTTGAAAATCAGCCCCCATCCCAAACTCTTCATTTCCCATTACAGTCAACCTCTGTGAAGTTTTTAAATATCTTTCCAGCAATTTTCTGTTCATATAATTTTTTTACACAAATTGGAGCATATATATGCTCTCCTCAGCTTAACTCTGTCACTCAGTAGTTCCAGAGATGTTACCCTTATTAAGGCAACTAATAATTCAGGTAATACGGAGAAACTATGCTAAAAGCCTCTAAATCAGTGACCCCATTTCTCCCACTAGAATGTATCAGTCAGACTTCAGTTCATGTCCTACAAGGTATTTTCAATTAACACTTAGCTTTGCTTATCTCATTATTGAGATAAGAATATGCTACTAAAGTGAGACTAAGTTCACCACCCAAAATGTTGTGAAATCAGCATTCCAAGTTATAAGAAAAATTTCTTTCAGTTTGCCCAAACACACTTCCTTCCGAGATTTCTATAGTTCTGCTGTTACCCTGTCATCTCGTATGCCAGTAAGTCACAGTCCAACCTTAAAGGTGTATATATATGGATGGAAGTTAAAGGCTATTTTTAATTCTGGGTTTATACACTAATATAGAAATGAAAAAAAATTCATATTCAAAGAATATGAGCTATTTTGATAAAGAAAGGTTCCACCATAAGCCTAAATCTAACACACATCATTAAAGCTCCAGTATGTTTTCACTAATTCCACACAGGAGGATTACAGATGTCCTGCTAGCTACCATTTCCTGGTAAGCAATCTGAATGGCTTCCAGGAAATTGCTAATGACCTTCATTTTACTTAAAATCTAGGCTGCAATTAGTAATAGTTTTTCTTCTCCATGCTGGTTATAATGTTTATTTTCATCACAGCAATCAGGAAGAAAAAAGTGAAATGTCTTGTTTTTGAATTATATCAGAATGTGTTCTCTTTTATTTTGCTATGTCACCAAATAGACTAATACATATTTAATGTAATCATAATTGTGAAAGAATACTTTGGATCTTTTTTCCTTCTAACCAATTTTGTCTCCTTTCCCACTCTAGGCTGTAGCTATCACTAAAATTAGCCTTTTAAAATGGAATCAATAGGAATATTTTATAATTGGTGACTAGTTTTACATTTTATAACTGAAATTTTTGAAATAAGGTATCATTTTAAAGTTTTATGTTTTTAATTATAATAATTAACTACTAAAAAAGAAGTTTCAGATTCTTATTCAATGAATTTAAAATATAATTATGTGGTCAATACAATAATAACAAAGAACAATTTTAGCTGGTGCTATATTTATAACCAGAACCTGTTATTAAACTTCAGCATTTTCTTTTAAGTAAACATTGATTCCACTAATTGGATCCAACTGATCTTTCCCCAGCATATCGATTTCTTTAATCCCAACAGTTAACAATGATTCTAATGTATCATAATACTTTAGACCTTAATCACACAGTAGTAATTTTTGCCAGTAGCTTCTGTTTGAATTTTAATTAAGAATACCTTGTGTCTCCAGCCCCAAGTAGGGGGAGGTTTTAATTGCTTGTATATATATCACACAGACTTCAAAAGAAGTAAAAGATATTTATAACAGAGAGGACAAAGGAGAGTTTTGAAATGTCTACATTCATTCAAAGTGGTATAATTTTAAAAACTATGAGTGTTGCTGTGTTATAATGCATATATTTTTGTAAAACTAGCTGTGGTGTGTATTTATTGTTAGTAAAAGAAGTTCAAGAATTCTGCAATAATAACTCACTATTGATTACAAGATGACCAAAAGACTATGTGAAATGGGCTAAACATGCTATTTGGGGGGAACTAAGATTCCACCTGAGTAATTTACTATGTGATTTTAGGGCAGTGACTTTCCTTTGCTGGATTGTTGGGGTCCCTATATGGGAAATAAGAAGCTGGATTACATAATATGCAAAGTTCCTTCAACTCTATTTTTGGAGATTCTATGTTTCTAGATATTACTCTGAAGTTCTATAATTACATAGATTAATACAAAAAATGGTGATACTCTACTACATTATTTCATAAGATAAATGAGAAAATTATATATGCTCTAAATCTCTTTCACAAGCTGGTCTCTAGAGCAATAGAGCATTTGTGTTCAAAATAACAATTCTAAGCTTTCAAAATACATGAAATCTAAACATTGATATATTACTGTTTCAATCCTCTTTCCTAACGAGACAGCAAAAATCACTAGGTATGTGAACTTTGCTGATTTTATTGGAGTTGAAAAGTGGCAGATGATTCACCTTAAACACTTCCAGATTTGTTTTAAGTTCCCTTAGATGAAGAAATTGCTGTAAATTTGTAAATAGAAATTCATGAAAAACTCATTTATAAATAAATACATAAAGTGTACAGTCATAGCTTTTGGAAAACCACTATAGTTCTTCTGTGATTGCCTACAACAGAAAATACCAGTAACTATGAATTACTGTTCTTAAAAAACAGTGTATTCTCTAAAAAGGGCAATGTACGGAAAAGACAGTCAGAGTACTTAGATGTAGTTTAGGCTCTTACTATAAAGTGAACAAACTAGGAGAGAGAATTGGCATTTAAGATAGTAACCTGTGACACAAAACACTAATTTTATGGGAATGCTGTTACATCCATTCTGACCCTTTGGTGATAACAGCACTGATTAAGTTACTTTAGGAATAACCTGCATTATTTGATCTTCAAAGATCTATCCTGCACTGAAAAAAACCATGACTTTTGTGTTCCTGTGCTCTCCTCCAAAGATTTATGTTTGCAGTCAGACTAAAAATGGATACCAGGCTCTCAGTGGCACATAGTAGCAATATTATAATAAATTCACATTTTTAATTCAGTACACATACCAAGCACAACTGTAATATGCCTGTACTATTTGATGTAACACAGTTCCTAATTTTACTTCTCTTAGTAAAAACCCTAAAGAAGTAACAGGGAGTAAAGCTTAAAGTTTTTAATAGTAAAGTATGGCAGTAACATTTAGGCTCTAGAACAAACCTATTAGACATTTTAGTTGAATAACCATAATAAGTAATTGTGTTTCAACCATAACCTTAAAAACAGTAGGGATCATTCGTAGAACTTTCCATTTAAAGGCATTTGTTTAATCAGTTTTTTCCCCTAGCAGAAAGTGACTGTCATTTTTCTAAGCTGCAGGAGAGTACACCTACAAGCATATCTACCTTAATCTCTATATGTAAATATTGAAATAATTAATCATGAATGACCAAGGAAGGAAAACACTATTTTCCTTATTTGGTTCATATCACATAATTATTTTTTTTTCTCTCTTATCATCTGTGTGTTTGACAAACATGAGCACAAACAGTTTGTGCTAACTCAAACAACCAACATTACTGTTTCTCTGGCACACTGCCCAGGGAGGCGCCTTCACACCAAGGAGGAGATGCCAGCCACAGCACAGAGGGGCATGTGTGCAAAAAAGGGAGGCTGGTTAAGATTCTCCTATATAAACCACAGAAGGCTAGACCCATCCATGAAAACAGAGGATGAATCCTAATGCTCTAGACAACATTTAGTATGTCATCATTGCATTTAGAAATGTTTCCTTGCCATAACTATCCTAGCATCTTCATTTCTTTGGTACAACTCAAACAAACAGGCATACACACAAACGGGGTGTGGACTTTACCAGTACTTCTGTCTCACATTGTCTCCATCTACCATGTTATTCAGCCTTCTCTCTCATTCGATTAAGATAAATACTACTAGGGTTCCCCTGCCAAAGATGGCTGAGGTAGAAAGACTTGAGCTTGCCTCCCCCTACAGACACCCCAAAATTACAACTACTTACAGAACAGTTATTGATGAAAAAGCCTGGAAGCTACCAGAAAAGTTCTTCTACAATTAGAGATTTAAAGAAGAAGCCACAATGAGACAGGTAGGCAGGATGGAGTTGTGGTATAGTCAAGACCCATAACCCCAGGGGAGTGACCCACAAATGGGAGGATAATCACAATTGCAGAGATTCTGCCCAAGAAGAGAGGGGTTTGAGCCCTAGAGTGGGCTCCCCAGCCCAGGAGTCCTGCATTGAAAAGAAAAGCCCCTAGAACATTTGACTTTGAAAGCTATTGGGGCTCATTTTCAGCAGACCCAGAGGGCTGTGGGAAATAGGAATTCCACTCTTAAATAGCACACACAGAATTTCACATGCTCTGAGACCCAGGGCAAAAGCAGTTATTTGAAAGAAGCCTAGGTCAGACTTACATGCTGATCTTGAAGAGTCTCCCAGAGAAGCCAGAGACAACTGGAGCTCACACTGGGGACAGAGACACTGGTGGCAGCCATTTTGGGGAGCTCATTCCACAACATGGACATTGATGCTGGCAAGCACCATTTTGGAATCATCTCTCTAGCTTATTAGCCTCAGTACCTATCCCAGTCCCCATCTACCAGCCTCTAAGCACTAGTACTGAGACTCAAGCCAAGCAGGTAACTGGGCAAGGGCACAGCACTAACCAGCAGACAGGGTTCCTTAAGACCTCCTGAGTCCACAGTTGCCCTCAGACACAGCCTTGCACACCAGAGGGCCCAGGACCCAGCTGCACCCACTAGTGGGCAGGCATCAGCCCCAGAATCTTCTGGGCCCAGGCCCCACTCACAACTCACTCTACACCTAGGAGCAACTCTAGACCTAGGAGCAACTTCACTCACTAGAGGTGGACACCAGCCCCAGGAAAACTACAGCCCCACAGCCTGACTTGTCAAGATCCAGCCTACCCACCAGCAGGCAAGCACCAGCCCTGGGACCCTGGACCCTGGCCCCACCCTCCAGCAGCCAAATACAAGCTTCGGGACAACCTGGACCTCTCAGCCAGCTGTGTCAGAAACCAGCTCCACCCACCAATGGTACTATACTAGCTCTGGGACCCCTAGGCCCTGTAGCCATTTGCCAGGACCCAGTTCTTCCAACTGGTAGGCCAACATCAGCCCCAGGACCTGGCTTCACCCACCATGGGTAGGCACCAACCACGGGATCTCCAGGATCCTGACTCCAGCTATCAGTAAACCAGCACTAGCTTCAGGGCCACCTGGGGTTCTGCAGTCAGCCACCTCATGACCCAGCCTCGCCAACCAGTGGCTGGCAGCCTCCACACAAGGCAAGGCCTGGCAATTACCAGACTGGGGGCCAGCCATGCCTAAAAGACCATCCAAAGTAGTTAGCCCACCACAACAGAAGGACCCACGCAGCCTACAGAGGGATTGAACATAAACCTTTGGTGATCAGAGGGGAGCGCACTGCTGGGACGCGTAAGATGTTTCCCATAAAAGGCCACTTCTCCAAGGTCAGAAAACACACCCAACCTACCAGATGCATAGAAATAAAAACAGCAAGTAAGGCAAAATGAGGCAACAGAAGAATATGTTCCAAATGAAAGAACATGATAAAACCCCAAAGAACTAAGTGAAGTGGAGATAGACAATATATCCTAGAAAGAGCTCAAGGAATGATCATAAGGATGATTAAAGAACTCAGGAGAAGAATGGATGAACAGAGCAAGAAGTTAGAAATTTTGAACAGAGTTAGAAAATATAAAGAACAACCAAACAGAGATGAAGAATACAATAACTGAAATGAAAAATACACTAGAAGGAATCAAGCAGGAGACTAAATGATACAGAGGATGAATCAGCAAGCTAAAAGACACACACACACACACACACACACACAAACACAATGGAATACTGCTCAGCCATAAAAAAGAATGAAATTTAGCAACAACATGGATGGACCTGGAAGTTATTGTGCTTAGTGATATAAGTTAGACAGAGAAAAACAAGTACTGTATCTTATCACTTATATGCAAAATCTAAAAAATAAAACCAACTAGTGAATAACAAAAAGAGACAGACTCAAAGATACAGAGAGCAAACCAGTGGTTACCAGTGGAAAGAGGAGGCGAGAGGGGCAAAATACGCATAGGGGATTAAGAGATACAAACTTCTAGTATAAAATAAATAAGCGTCAAGGATATATTATACACTGGGAATATAGCCAATATTTTATAAATCTATAAATATTCTGAATCAGTATGTTGTATACCTGAAACTAAAATAGTATACTAAATCAACTACACCTCAATTTTTTTAATGATAAATACCCCTATAGGGAGAAACTATATTACATACACCCACTCCTGCTTTGCTATACTGCCTTATTTATGTAGAAAGGAGCAAAAATGAAACTATTTTGGTTGTTTGTATGTTGGGAGGGAGAAACAGCCCAGAGTCTATTTCCCTCTTGTCCCCAGTGCAGAATTCTAATACTCTGAAGAATCTGAAAAATACTCTGTATTGTATTAAACAGAGGCTTCAGCTACCAGGATTAAAATTCTAGTACCACAACTTTCTGAGTGACCCAAACAAGCCACTTAATTTCTCAATCTAATTTTACTCGCATGTAAAGTCAACATAAAAATATTTTCTCACTGGGTTGTTAAAAGGATCAAATAAAATAATGTAGGTGTTTCAGTACATGGTTTTCTTTTACAAACAATAAAGCATCTTACAAAAGTATTTACAATATTACAGGAAATAGATAATATTTTGAAGATTAGTATCATAATTAGGAAATATAATAAACCCTAGTACATGTTTGAAGGATTTTAGGAGGTCATGAAGATAACATTCCACAAGAGTAGGAATGTCCCTCTACATCTCTGTTTAAAATTTTCCACTGATTTTATTCATTCATCCACTCATTTATTTATTTAATAAATATTTATTGAACACCTACTATATTTGAGGTAACCACTCTTAATGCAGTCCAACTGCATCAACATCAGGTAGCTATTAATCGTTCTTTTGTATATTGAGAACAATTTTCCTATTACCTTAACCCCCTAAAATAACACAAAAATCTTACCCACTTCTATTCAACAAAACTCCAACCAGCTAACATGTATTAAGACAAATTTCCCTAGATCTTTAATTACTATTCATAATGAATGTTCAAGACTCTTCACCATTCTCGCCACTTTTGATAAGTTTTAATTTCTCAACAGATTCCTTAAAATATGGTAACCTAATTAGAACACAATACTTCAGATGTAACCAGACCAAGGCAAAGGTCTAATCATTTTATGCCATATTTCATTTAAGTTCTTAATAGTAAATTTATTTAGTAATACTTGTAATAATGTTAACCTGGTTTGTACACTGCTTTGAGATTATTGCTATTAAATGTATACCATTCACAGTATTATATTCTCAATTTATACTGCTACTGTAAAAGAGGCTACCTATGGAAACATGATGGGGGTTTAGGGACAGGATTTTCTCTTAAAGAATCTCAGACAAAACTCACATACAGACCCATTGGAAATCTATAATTCATTGTTTCTCAAACTTTAGCAATATTGCAACTCCTACTGAAGGGTTTGAGAAATACTGCTTTACTTCATTTAGATAATAAGACTTTTACTTGAAAGCACTGGTATTTTTTAAAGTAAAATCTAAAAAGTAGATTACTAATGTATTACTTCTTAATATGTAGTAAAATTAAAGTCATTGGGTTGAAGATTAATTTTTCAATATGGCTCTTATCCACTCTACTGCCCACATTTTCATTCTCCGTCTAGCACCTAACTGACCACATAAAATTTCCCAAAGGTAGTCATAGAGGCTGTTTCTTCCCCTTCCCAGCTTCATTACACTCTTGAATCCAAAAAACAATATAAAGTTAAGAATGATGTAGAAACATAAGACTGGTTAGAAAATAATACAAATATCGATTATTTTAAAAATAATGACTATGAGAATTCTAAAAGTTCAAGTTTATGGGATGCTTAAAACTAATTCTACAAACATATTTATGGCTAAAAGTGCCTTTATAATTAATAAAAATGTTGAAAATAAAGTATTCAACTTAGAAAATTAGAAGGTATCAGAAAACAAGCAAAAGAAAAAGTATAAGAAAAATAAAGAAGGGAGAGATAATGAAGGTGAAAACAAGTTTAGGTAGTTGGCATACTGAAAAGCAGCAGAACTGACAAATAAACCTGAAAGCTGGACCCTTACCAGGGAGTCAGGGAGGAGAGAATAATAGAAAAGCTACTAGCAAGTAAAACTGAAGAATAAAAGGAAGAGAACACAAATATGCAAAATTTAAATAGAATATATAACAGCAAATAAATTGAAAAAGTAAAATAAGTGATATTACATTTTAAAACAATACTAACATATTTGAAAATCTCAGTGAAATATACAATTTTCAAGAAGAATTTTTTTCCTGGCAAAATTGACTTAAAGAGAAGTAGAAAATGTTAAAAAAAAATTATCTCCAAAGAAAACCCTAGGCCTAGATGTTTTGGGGTATATTCTTTCAGAATTTCAAGAAATAAGTAATTTCCATGTTATCTATTCAGTATTTTTACATAGCCTTCCTTCATAGAAAATGAGAAAAAGCTTTTCAATTCTACAAACTGTCACTAAAAATTAACAAAGATAGTACAAATAGAGAAAAACACAAACTAATCTCATTTATGATTACAGATGCAAGAATAACAACTGTAATGTAAGCAAATAAAATTATGCAGTACATTTAAAACAAGACTACACCATGACTAATCAGGGTTTATTTTACCAGTAAATTTGAAAAACAAAAACCAATAAGATATGCTATAAACTAAACTGCAATTTCTTATAGAAACTCCTAATAAACTATAACTAGAATGGTTTTTGTTAATAAAGAATATCTTAAATCACTAGTCAATATAATTCTTACTGATGAAATACTAAAAACAATTCCATGAATTGAAAACTACACAAAATACCAGCTATCACCTGTATTACTTAATATTATTCTTGACATTCTAGGCAGTATGTTAAAACAAGGGGTTAAAAAAAAGAGAAACAAATAACTATCAAAAAAAGAGAAGAAAACATTAGCTGAAATATGAGTAGAGCTAATATGTTTGATAAAAAGAGAAGTTATAAAATGAACCAGCAAAATTCACTAACATCCCTAAATATGTAAAAAAAAGAAAGTAGAATGAAGAATATTTTTCATAAGAGCAAGTAAAAATATTAAATATCACAGAGAAAACAGCAAAGGAAATGTACAGAATCTGTATTTTAAAACAAAACATTGTTGAAGGACATAAAAGAACCGAACAAATTATTTTGAATGATTCAATACTATAAAGATGTCAGTTTACTCCATAGTTTTATAATCTCCTAAAAAATCACTCTGGAATTTTAACTAACAACTCACATAAGTCTAAGATAAACTTCGGAGAAGTATGCAAACACCTTGAAGAAAATTATGAATGAGGTCTTGCAATACTTTTCAAAGATACTATAAAACTACAATGATTAATATAGCATAGCATTAATAAAGTTTAGATAGAAAGAGAAATGGAATAGAGCCAAAAACTGAGAAATGGCTCCAAATATGCAATCAGTTTGTAATAAAAGATGTTAATGCCAGTCAGAAAGGATAAGAGGGTTATTTAATAAATGATACAGAGATATTTGGTTAACTGCTTGAGAAAAAAATTAAGTTATATCTCTGGTTTAAACAATACATCAAAATATATTCAAAAAGAATGAAACAGTTAAGTGTATAAAATATAGTCAAAGAATTGGAAAAAATACAATAGAATATTATATCACCTCAGAGTTGGGGAAGCCTTTCTAAACAAACCCCAAACAGAAAAAAAAAAAAAGCATTAAAAAAGGGAAGGAAAGATTTGACAACAAAGACATAAGAAAATGACAAAATGTAACAGATATGACAGATAGAGGTTAATACCATTAAAATATACATTAAGACTCATAAAACCATAAGAACCAGATAAATCCTTTAAAGGAAAAAACAGACAAATAATATAGACAATTCACAAAGGAAGAGACATTTAATAAAAACACATTTATGTAAAAATCTTCATTCTCAATATCAAAGAAATTCAAATTAAGTCAGCAAAATATGTTATATTCCCTTAACGAACTCGCAAGAAATGTTTAAAGAAAAATGTTTAAAAAAATACTTGCTACTGAGGGCAAGAGAATACTTGCAGATGGTTGCTGGTGAGAGCACAAAACTCTATACTGTTTCTGAAGGGCAATGTGGCAATATGAATAGAAAGACTTTTAAAAAGAACATACTCTTTGACCCAGTAATTTCACTTTTTAGTAATATATTCTAATAAAATAACCAACAATTGATAATGAAAAGTATTAAAAAGTTACCATGTTCAAAGTTTTCTTTATAAAGACAAACAATAAAACAACTTAAGTGTTGAATAAAAAAGTCAATTATGAGAACCTCACTTTATGCAATATTTTCTGCAAATAAAAATATTTTAGATGATGACCTAGTCAGAGAAATTCACATTACATCATTAAATGGGAAAAATTGATTACAAAAGAATAATAAAAGGATGATTTTAATTTTACAGAGAAAATTTTTAATGTACATGCATAAATTAAAATGGAAAAGATATACACTACAATATAGGTAGAATTAAAGGATAATTATATTTTCCTTTTTGTGTGTTTATATGCCTTTTAAAATAAATACGTATACATTTTATAATGAGGGAAAAATAATGAGAGGTATATAAATACACAATGCTTGAAATATACTAAAAACTGATAACCCACATTAGTATATTTTCTTGAAGGTAGTATTTAGATCACCCTAAAGTTATAGAATAATTATAATTAATTTTAGAGAATAATTACTGACCTGATCTCACCTATACTACAAATGTATGTTGAGTTTCAGCAGTGGTTGAATCAAACTATTTGAATACTACTTTAAATTTTTTTCATTTTTATTATATTATTGGTGTATTTTCTGTATAATGTTTATGGTGACCAAATGTTAGGATGTAAGAAGAGACAATTATGTAGAGTAAATCAAAATAAAATTTAGTAAGAATCTTATCTTCTATGCTCATAAAACTTAGAGCAGTACACAAATGAAAGTTCACATATCACATACAGAATTCAGAAAAGCATGTTAAAGAATTTGAAAAGCCTAATTTTGCATGTGTTTCACTTTCAAGATTTATGCAATTTGACTGTCTAAAACTAGTACAGTTTTTGCATTTAAAATTCATAATTAGAATAAAAAATAAAGAGAGTGAGAGGAGGAAAGATAACCCAAAGTGTAAAAACTCAATGCTGAAACATAACATAACACAATGTTAGCTTCCACATTACTAAGAGAAAGCAAGACCCCCATCATTCATGCTGGCAAAAGCTTGCCTTTGCGTAAACCATTTCTGTTCTCACTGTTATAAAACCAATGACTTTGGAAAGGGAAGAAATACAGAATGACGTGCAAAGTAGCACACACCATGTTATTGCAGCTGGATAAAGAATATGTCACTAATGACTTTCTTTCTACCCGTCAGTTATAAATTGAGTTTTTTTTTTTTCCAAAATAGCCAATGGCCTTTATGAGTACACAACAGAAGCAGTGAAATTCAAAATAATATCCAAATTTTCACTTGATTTTGATACTATATTAGTTAATAGAATGACTTATTATTTATTCCTTGGAAAAGAGATGACTTCCTTTTCCCTTCATTTGAGTTAATATAACATGCCTGAACACTAGGTAATTTTCTGTAATAAATTCAAAATAAAATTGTCATCAGGTAGTTATTGTCGAATTTTCATCTTAAATGACTATTGGGAATATTCACCTGAAGTCATTTGATAAATCCAAAAAATAATGTAATTAAGTTCCCAAATTATTAGTTCAAGTGAGAGTGATGACTGTCTGTCTATAAAGAACAACTGATAAAATTAATTAATGACAATGGATTCAATTCACAATACCAAAAGCTAGTCATACAGAAGGAATCAAGAAGAGAGAGTTAGACAAAGGTATAACCACTTAACTGATAGGGTAACTTACTTCTGTAATATATTGGGATTGCCCACTTCTTAATATGTTTCAAAATAATAACATCAATCATTTATCTTTAAAAATAAAGATGCTTATCCTCATCTGGGTCAGAGATCATAAAATGTTAAATTCTGTAGAATCTGAGATTAATCAAGCTATGATTTTATGGGCATGTTAATAACAATGACCACAAGTTAACCTCATGAGCTCTTTCTTAAGTGCCAGGCAGTTTTAAAAGCTTTACATATACTAATTCTCTTAAGGACCCTATAGGGTAGGTAATTTTTATTATTCCTATTTTATATACAAGGAATTTGAAACATAGAAAACTTCAGTGACTTGCCCAAAATCACTCATCTAAGTGGCAGAGCCAGGAGAACAAGATAAACTGGATGCAGAATCCACTCATAAACCATAAACAGCACATTCTATAAACTCCTTTCTTATAGGTGTTACACTTTACCCTTTTTGATCAGAAGAAATTCAAATCAATAATTTCGATTCATAAATTAAGCTATTACTATTTCAAAAGGAAGGGCTAAATTTATATTTAACTTAATTTGTTCATCTTTGACATAACTTTTTTTCTTTTACATACTTTTTCTTCAGTAAATTAATGAAATGGTTTATCCTATAAGTTGTATGTTCATAGACCAATAAAAAGAGAGGGCAAAACTTTCATTCTATAAACCTTATGAAAGAATAAAAATTCAGGGTCACACTATACATTTACTCTCTCAAAAATAAATATTAGAGATAAGAATTTAATGTTAGGATACAGAAGATAAGCAAAGGTGTTGTGGTGCAAAATAACATCTCTACATTGATGTTTGATATCTTGTATATTGTACCTTTAATTTCTCCAAGAAGTTCACTGGTATTTAATCTTTCCATTTTTTCCTTCCAATCTTTTGAAAGTAGTTTTTCCATGCAGGAGGAATCTATGAAAATAGAAAAGTAAGTATTAAAAATGTTACATACATATTTTATAAACATTAAAATATTACAAATCCAGAAGACCAGTTTATGGAGAAATTCTCTCATTCAAAAATGATTGAAGTTATATGTTGTTGTTTTAATCCTAGGATACAGACAATTATATTACTCTATTATAAAATGCCACAACTAAAATTTTTGCCAGAAGATTATTTAAGCTATTCCCAGGGGAAAAAAGATAATTCTCAATAACCTTATCTTGGCATTATAATTATATGAATATCCAGCCAGCATTTATCATTTCCTAGGCTGATAGTATAAAACAAGGGACTCTTTCCTACAGGTTTAAGTTTAGATATTATTCCTTTTAATCCAGCTAATTTTTTTTAAGTCCAAGCAAAATTCATGTGCTATTCAAGTAAGAATGATAAATATTCAAGGGAGAAAAGACCAATCAACCTGCAACTATTTGGTCCTTAAAAAAGAAATAGACATATGGCAGCTTTTGTTAAGTACCTATTTAGAGGAAAATGCAAAGAAAATAAAGTCAAGATGTTCTCTGTCCCCCAGTAACGAAAACAGCTAAAACTTTTATATAAAAAGAGATGCATGATCTTTTCAAGAAATGCCTTATTTAAACACCATTTGACCTGCTGCATTTCTAAACAGCATACTAGATTATAGGGAGTGATTACACTTGTTTCTATAAAGATCCATAAAGTTTACATAAGTTTACATTTTTGAATGTTCTAATAATTAGCAAATTTTTATCAATGAGTTATTTGTTTCTCTCTGTTTGGATGGATTTACAACTGGAGCTACTGCTTACAACTATTTACGCGTATCTTTTAAGCCTCAAATCTTAACAAACAGGCCATGTTTCCAAAAGGGAATGCAGATTTAAATACTAAATCCTCAGTGCAAAACATACTCCCATTAAACTTTAACATTCCAAGTGTCAAAATTCTGATAACTTCTTTTTTAAATTATATTTAAAATAGTTACTTCAATTCCAAATGTCTTTTCTCTCCCATATCAGTACCTATCTCTTGAGCATTTTCCCTTTCATTTTCTTCTCTAACTTCTAAATCCCCCTTGAATTTTTCAGGATGACAGTAAGGTCAGGATGGATATAAAGGGTTTTAGAAACTAGATAAGCTTTAGAAAAAGACAGTGAGCCCTGGGTAAGAGATGAGAAGACCACTGCATGGTTAGAAAGTATTGGTGAAGACAATTAACATTTGTCCGTGACATGATCAATCAATTAAGGCATGGATGGAATCCAGATCAGCGTGTCGGGAAACTGGTTAATGAAGAACACCCATACCAGCTTGCTATCACAAAAGCTGAAGTTCTTTCTAAATAGAAGTCAGCTTGATTCTATTAAGTGAAAGCTCTCTGCTCCTTCCCTTACTTCTTCCCTTCTTACCTTTCCTCCTCCTTTCCTTCCATTCTTTACTATTATTTTCTTAGGTGTCAACAAGTGATCTACCACTGTGATTAAAAATTGGATTCTAAGTGACCTTCCAGTAGATTCTACATGCACATGCACATGTTCAGTTTGTATTTAATTTCCAAAATGGTACTTTTATCTTACATTCAGAAATGAGGCATATACTTCATTCTGTATTATTTTGCTTTTATGCTAAAGTCATAGAAAAAATAATACTAGGTTTGAGAGTTAAGAATCTTCAAAGCCATGCCTATCAGAGATTACTTTTTTTTTCAAATCTGGTTTAAAGTTCTGAGAGAGATGCATATAACATTAGATCATGTTTAAGAATAATCAACAAAATGTCTTCAACTTCCTATCCAACTCAGTTGTTGTTTTATTTACCCTTTAATATAAGTGATGACATTGTAGTAAACTGATAATTACTGACATAAATGCTAAAGAATAATTGTTTGGTTAAAATTTGAGATGGGAGCATATATTATAATGGTCAATACAAAAGCCCAATTTACTAGTAATGATCACAAATTCAGAGCAAGTTCATAAACTATGATTAAATATACACTAAATGTAAACAAGCTAAAATATGTCTCTCATTTCTATTAATAGACTTGAAATCTTTCAGAGTTCCAAGAAAAGAATACTGAAACTTCATGGGAGAAAAATAGAACTATATGGACAACAGGAACACACACTTCAAACATAAATCAAACCATGTAGACACAGCTCTACATAAAGGCTACTCATTAATAAGTTAATAAATTCAAACATTTTCACATTCTTATTAGAAAATTAATCCTCACCATAATGCTATATTAATCTAGCTATATGAGTCTGCATTTCAGTAGAAGAAACTGAGGGGACAAAATAAAGCAGTCTTTGCATGTATATTTATAGCCCACAAAAATATTTAATAATAATCACTGATTGCCTTTATCTACAGGCCAATAAAAGTTACTACATACAACTCTATCAGCATTTCATCTCAAGTCTAGGAGATTCCAGGAAGATTCAAAACTCTGAGTAGATCTCCTGAAAAACTTAGGTTTCTCACCTAATTATCTGACTGCCAGATCTCTAAGGGCATGCATTCCACAATTAGTACTAAGCATACTTCATTCTGTGATGTAAAACAAGGAAGGTGGGGGGAAAAAGGACCAGAAGATATAGATTGTTACTAAATACTGCATAGGCAGAGGACACTACTGCCTCCACAGAGATGTTTCTAATTTGAAATGAGGAAATATGTAATGAATAAAGTTAAAAATAAAATTAGTATTTTCAAATTTCCCACTCAAAACAATATCTAGGTAAGGGCAAAAATTAAAATCCTCCTCATACCACATACTTCAACTACATTAATAGGACACTAGCTTTACAAAGGCAAGTCATCAGGTCAGACTTTGTCCCTCTCTGATCACACACAAATGCTAAAATCAAAGAGGTCAAACTAAAGAAGTCCAGTTTGCATTACGTACACAGAAAGAGCAAGATCACGTAGAGTAGCTTTAACTCAGCAGTCATGAAGGATTCCAAATGGAAAAAAGGACTGAACATCACCCAGATATTCTTAGATTATTCTACACAAGTAAATATGTTTTACACAATTGACTTGAAAACAACTAATATAGTTATGGTAGTGCCATAGTCCTCAAAACAATGAAAAATGTCCAGTTTATTTTACTAGCTGAGTTTGACTACTCAAATTTTAGTATTTTGACTGACTTGTCTTAGCTAAACAGGAGAGAAGCTACACACCTTTTGGAAATTGACATAAAGAACCACAACATTATAGTATTAAGTGTTATCATAATATGTACATATTAAAAATAAAAGTAAGCCATAACACTTCAGTATAAAAGTGGAAAAGGCCAAAATTAATTCCTCTTACTTTTAAAGAATTAGTGTCCATATACCAATACATATTCACTGAAATGCAGGACTTTTTTATATTTATCTTGTCTAATTTTTGTAAATAATGTAATAAAAGCAAATCTATCAAAAATCAAGAGTTGAAATTCAGTTCTTGTTTATATTTCAATCAAGGATGAAAAAGGTTTTGATATGTTATAAACTAATTCTCAGTTGCATAGTTTTTGTTTCTTCTTTTCCTTTGCAAATTTAAGGTTTTTTATTTCAATAAACTTTTGCTAAGGAAAAAAGATATAAATCAAAACTAATTTTTTATAAATATCCTGCATATAGGATTACAAATGTTTCTGCTTCATAAATACCTAGGTTTCAGGCTGGGTAAGCAGGAATGCTTTATCATTCTAATAATTTTACAGTACAAAGGAAATTTGAAGTGATAGAATGTGAGATATCTATTTCCAAATCTATATGATGATATGTTAGGAACAATTTAAAATTATTCCTAGTTAAACAAAGCTGCAGCAGAATTAATTCCTATTCTGTGCAAAATAAAGGGTCAAAGAGAGTAAAGAAATTATCACTAAAATTAAATCATGAGGGAATAGAAAAGGATAATGGAAAAAAATCTTTTTTATCGTACTTTAAAACAACCTGTGAATAAACACATCATTATTCCTTTTCTGTCAAAGTGATATTTCAAATTAGAAATGATAAAACATTAGAATCATGTCATAGAAAATATCTTTAAAATACTTTAGTGAGGAAAAAAACAATGACTGCTCTCCTTTATACAGACTTCCTACTACTTTATGAACTCTTAAGAGAATATTAAAGCAATCCCTTTTTATTTTTATCATAAGAAACATAAATTTCAAAAGCAATAACTTTTCTGTGTATCCAATAAACAATTATAACTTGTCAAAAATATCCTTGACCTTGGCCTACAACTAATTTTGACAATATATATTTAGATCCTTGCTGATCATCAATCCCCCATTTTTCATTAGGAAACAGAGTCCCACATGACAGTTACTGTACATTTTTCCACAGTGACAAGTGCTTCACAATACAGTGGGATAAAATTGGAGCCTGGAGAGCTTGAAGAGCACTCTTAAATTTTAATTAAAACCCTCCAAGCTCACTAAAAATAATTAGACACTAAAATGTGCCAGTTTTATTTTGAAGTCACTATAACGTACAAAGCACACTCCCTAACGACTGCTCGTGCTCTCCTTCTCTCTCTCCCTCTCTCCAATGAAACAACTGATTTTCCAAATACAAGCAAGGGGGTATAAATAGAGGCTGTTTTCAGTCCTGCTCTTCACGCTGGGAAGCTGAACAGAAAAGACAGTAGAGTGGGTTTTTCAGACTGCACCAAATGAACCTAGAATAACTTGCCTAACCAAGAGTTCAAATCACTGACAAACTCTAGATAAAATTCAGTCTGTAAGGAACACTATGGGTTATATCATTGATCTTTTTTGATCCAAAAGCCAAACCTTTAACCTCTTAAATGTTTTTGCTATCTTAAAATATCTCATACAATGCTATATTCCATGCTATTTTTAGCCAAGCAGCAAGAGAAAGCATGCCTTTCCCATACAGCAGGGCAATGATATAAACATCAACACAGATGCTCTGCCAGGAAGAGCTGGACTTCTCAAGCACTTGATCATTAAGGAATGCACCAACTGTTTTGGATAATCTCGTGCCAGCTCCCCTTTTGCTCCACACTCCCCTCTGGGAGTGGCCAATCTTGTCCTGGTCCTAATTTTTCATTTTACTCCTCCATAGCCTCCCCCCATCCCTGAAAAGATGAGAAATGGCATTTATGCCTAGCAATGAAAAAACAGGCTCACTTCCCCAAACAGACCAAAACTTTAAAACAATTAACCCTCCCCTCTTCTTTCAGATAAATTACTAAGTATAAAATGCAATCTGTTTCCTTTGTTTATTCAATATGAACAATTTGTAAATGACTCAAGGATAAAATTCAGAAAATGTTGTGCTAAATTAGAACCATTATAAACATGCTAATGACTCAATGCTTGAGTAAAACATGCATGATCGGTGTGAAGAAATAGATTTAGTTCCTGTGAAATTCTGTTGTGCTGCTTTAAAACGATTTGGTCATTAAATTAGATATATTCCTTCCAGGAAAAATGTTAATTCCACAACCACTTTACTAGATAATATACTGTGAGTTCTGTGTGTGTGTGTGTGTGTGTGTGTGAATGGGAGCCACTGAAAATGTCATTAGAACTGTTAGATGCAAAATTTTGGCATGTTCCTAAGAGAGAAAAAGCCCCACATTTGAAAGCTGCCAGAAATACACATACAGACATCATCATATTAGGTGCAATAATCTCTCTTTGCACTGTTTTGATCTACAAAGTCTGATAATTTTTATAGGAACCCCTTAAAACTGGCACTTAACATATACTCACAGAAGTCATATTGTTCTATATGTGCAGGTAAGAGGTGTCTCTCATCTGCTTTCCAAAGCTGCTTCGCACCTAGAACACTATCAGAAGGATCATTCAAAACCAAACTCCTAGGGGAGAAGGTATAGCTCAGTTGTAGAGCGCATGCTTAGCATGATGACGTCCTGGGTTCAATCCCCAGTACCTCCATTTAAAAATAAATAAATAAATTTAATTACTTCCCTCCCCCAAAAAAACCCCAAATTCCTTTCCCATATCTATCAACATACAACTGCTGCTAACGCTAACATAGAAAAAGAGGGAAATATCCAGCAGGTGATTCAGAGGCTCATAGCTTCCTGCTGTAGCTGAGACTTCAGTGATCACCAAGAACAAATCCCATTTCAGAAATTAAGAAACAGAGTCAAGATAAGAAGTAAATTGCCTTTCCCAAGGTCAAACAGTGGGTGACAGAGCCCTGACTCCAGTTCATTGCTGGTTTTACTGAAATGACTATTTAAATCACTATTCGAACATCAGTTTTATAGTCTCTACGATTCAGCATTCAATAGAAGAAAATGAGTAATTTCATCTGTTATTAATTGCTTCATATATGGAGTGAAGCGCTCTAGTTCTTTGGAGAAGGGCACTAAAAATTCAAGGTATTGCAGTAAAAGTCAATAGTGTCCAACAGCCAATTCTCCCATACACACTCCAGTATGAGGGTTTTCCTATTCCTCCATATTGCATTTTCCATAATGCCTTACCATGTTTGAACTAAGAGCCTTCCTTTCCTAAATATCATCCACAAAGGAGTAGCTAAGATGCTGCTTAAAAATACTGTTGAACTCGAAGTCTAATCCTTCCCAAATTAGGTTTTATCTTCATGTACAAGAAGTAATTATGCAGCCTGACACTATTTTCTGATGCTCCATTGCCAAAGGCTAACGTATTCAAACCATTTAACATGAGACACTGCTCTTTGGGTTCTACAAATGTTCGATTTCATTTTACTCTTTCAAATACATATTTAACTGCCTTTTAAAAACTGCATTAAACTGTGGAAACAATAATTTTTGTGTGTCCACTGTGTCCTATATGCCTTCTTTTGGTATCTTTGGGGAAATATTTCTGAGTGTCACTATTGTCCTGATGTAGTTGTCAACCACAGTGCTTTGCTTCCTGCCTCTTATTGCTCCTCCCAGCCACACAGGGAGGAATTTGACCCAGTCAGAACTCTCTGCTGGAACTATGTAGAAAGACTCACTTATGCTCAGGTTGAAAGTTACAAGCATGTGGGCCTGGGATCATCATGGCCATCCTCCCTGGCACATGGAGAGAGCCTATCTGCAATAAGAGTGAATTAAGCCAAAAATACCAAGAAAAGTAGAGAGGAGTGGAGATAGGAAAAGATAGAGAAAAAAATCTTTACATCATGTTAGCATACTTACATCCCAAAATAGCTAAAGCCAAATTCTGCTCCTGGGATTCTTGATAATGTAAGCCAATATATTCCTATTTTTGCTTAGACAAGTTTGAGTTGGGTTTCTGCCAGTTGCAACTTAAAAAAAAAAGACTAAGCAACATAAATACCATAACAAATACTGTCATACACACTCAAAGGTATTATGTTCCAAATTTGAACACACTGGAAACCACCAATGCATTAACTTGTACTACCAGAATAACACATTTATTATGTAAACCTTGAAATAAACCTCTTGCTTCACTGAAAGATATGCAACAATGTTAAGGTAAAATGCTGTAGGACTGCTATTTACAATTATTTAGTTATCTGAATTAGGATTTTCTGAACATGTTACAACCAAAAGAAAATACAGCAGAAATAAAGTGGAAGCTGAGGTTTATTAAAAACAACTCCTATCTAAGATAAGCCATGATTTCAGTTCTATGTTCATCAAAACAGCTTTGCTGTTCTGCTTAACTGAGTTTATATTTAAAATGAAGTTACAAAATAAGTTTTTACTGATAAAATATCCTTATCTGTTTTATTTATGTATTGACAATCCATAAGGGATCAACTTAAAATAAGGTTACATTCAAGTTGGCTTTAAGGATTCTCCATAATTTGGCCCTAGTGATTCATCTCCTATTGTTACTACATGAAGCTTTTTATTCTGTTCAAATGAGTACACCAAACATATTTCATTCTTCTGTACATGTCTTGTGCTTTTTCACTTCCACACTTTTGGATATGAAATCGTCCTGATCTGAGTATCTCCCCACTTCTTGATACTTATGGAAAATCCTCCTATTCTGCGGTGCCTACATTAAATACCACCTACTCAATTATCCCTTGGTTTATTACCTCAAGTATAAATTCTCATTCTCTGAAAAGCAAAAATAACACTTGCTGAGTACATATTACCTGTCAGGCATTGTGCTTTTAATATTTTTTTCATTTATCAACTCATTAACTTCAAACTTCGTAACTCTTTCTTCTACATCTACCACTGCTATTACTTACCAATTTTAAAATGCACCATATGACTAAATATATGGTAAAATTCATACTTCATTACCTAACTAAATCGTAAGTTCCTTATTGGCAAGGGAATGTTGCCAATACCACTTTGTGTTCTTCCTTATTACTTAACCCAAAGCTCTGTACACGGTAAGTAGTAAAACAAATTCTTTAATGTACTGAAGATCACTTTGTGTGTGTCAAGCAGCAACTAAACTACTTTATTCTTTTTAATTAACTATATTGATGTATAATTTAATATATATCATATAATAAATGTATACATTATAAATGTAAGTTTGGTGAATTTTGTCAAATTATACACTCATGCAGCTGCCACCACAAAGAAGATATAGAACATTTCCAAAAATATATCCTATACTCTTTCAGTCAATTACCCATAATCCTAGCCCAGGCAACCACTGATCTGACTTCTATCGCTACAGCATAATTTCACCTACTCTTGAACTTTATGAAAATGAAAGTACACAGTATGTACTTTTTGGATATGGATTTTTTCAATTAGCATACAGTTTTTTAATTCAATCATGTTGCAGGATGTATTAAAATTTGGTCCTTTTTGTTAATGGGTAGATTTCCATTGTATAAATACACCACAATTTGTTTACCAATTCATCATGTTTTGGACATGAGGGTTTCTCCCATTTTGAGGCTACAACAAAAATTTATTCATAAGTGTTTTTATGAATATATGTCTCTTTTTCCCCTCAAAAAATTGATTTTTTTCTGAAAGTGGGGTCATTATATGCCTGACTTTATAAGAAACTGCCAAAAAGTTTTCTAAAGTGGCTGCATCATTTTACACATCCAACAATATATGAAAGTTCTAGTTACTTTATATCCTCATTAACACCTCAGTGTTAGTTTTAGTCATTCTAGTGAGTATATAATGGTATTTCAGTGTGGTTTTAACTTACATTTACATTTCCCTAATGGCTAAAGAATAAAATATACTTTCATATACTTATTGACCATTTTTATATATTCTTTTGTGAAGTGTTATTCAAATATTTTGCCCATTTTTTTTCAAATTTAGAAGAGCAATTTTCTTTTTTTTAACATTTTTTATTGAGTTATAGTCATTTTATAATGTTGTATCAAACTCCAGTGTAGAGCACAGTTTTTCAGTCATACACGAATGGATATTCATTGCCATTTTTTTTTTTTCGCTGTGAGCTACCACAAGATCTTGTATATATTTCCCTGTGCTATACAGTATAATCTTGTTTATCTATTCTGCATATGTCTGTCAGTATCCACAAATTTTGAAATCCCAGTCTGTCTCTTCCCACTTCCCACCCCCTTGGCAACCACAAATTTGTATTCTATGTCTATGAGTCTATTTCTTTTTTGTATTTATGTTCTTTTTTTTTTTTAAGATTCCACATATGAGCAATCTCATATGGTATTTTTATTTCTACTTCTGGCTTACTTCACTTAGAATGACATTCTCCAGGAACATCCATGTTGCTGCAAATGGCATTATGTTGTCATTTTTATGGCTGAATAGCATTCCCTTGTATAAATATACCACTTCTTTATCCAGTCATCTGTTGATGGACATTTAGGCTGTCTCCATGTCTTGGCTATTGTAAATAGTGCTGCTATGAACATTGGGGTGCAGGTATCTTTTTGAAGTAGGGTTCCTTCTGGATATATGCCCAGGAGTGGGATTCCTGGATCATATGGTAAGTCTATTCCTAGTCTTTTGAGGAATATCCATACTGTTTTCCACAGTGGCTGCACCAAACTACATTCCCACCAGCAGTGTAGGAGGGTTCCCTTTTCTCCACAGCTTCTCCAGCATTTGTCATTTGTGGACTTTTGAATGATGGCCATTCTGTCTGGTATGAGGTAATCCCTCACTGTAGTTTTGATTTGCATTTCTCTGATAATTAGTGATATTGAGCATTTTTTTTTCATGTGCCTATTGGCCATTTGTATGTCATCATTGGAGAATTGCTTGCTTAGATCTTCTGCCCATTTTTGGATTGGGTTGTTTGTTTTTTTCTTATTAAGTCGTGTGAGTTACTTATATGTTCTGGAGATCAAGCCTTTGTCAGTTTCATCTTTTGCAAAAATTTTCTCCCATTCTGTAGGTTGTCGTTTTGTTTTGCTTATGGTCTCCTTTGCTGTGCAAAAGCTTGTAAGTTTAATTAGGCCCCATTTGTTTATTCCTGCTTTTATTTCTATTGCTTGGGTAGACTGCCCTAGGAGAACATTTTTGAGATGTATGTGAGATAATGTTTTGCCTATGTTTTCTTCTAGGTGGTTTATTGTATCTTGTCTTATGTTTAAGTCTTTGATCATTTTGAGTTTATTTTTGTGTATGGTGTAAGGGAGTGTTCTAGCTTCACTGATTTACATGCTGCTGTCCAGTTTTCCCAACACCATTTGTTGAAGAGACTGTCTTTATTCCATTGTATGTTCTTGCCTCCTTTGCCAAAGATTAGTTGACCAAAAGTTTGTAGGTTCATTTCTGGACTCTCTATTCTGTTCCATTGGTGCATATGTCTGTTTTGGTACCAATACCATGCTGTTTTGATTACTGTAGCTCTGTAGTATTGTCTGAAGTTTGGAAGAGGTATTCCTCCAGCCTCTTTCTTTTTCTCTAGTAATGCTTTGGCAATTCTAGGTCTTTTGTGATTCCATATAAATTTTACTATGATTTATTCTAGTTCTGTGAAATATGTCCTGGGTAATTTGATAGGGATTGCATTACATCTGTAGACTGCCTAGAGCAGTATGACTATTTTAACAATATTGATTCTTCCAATCCAGGAGCATGGGATATCTTTCCATTTTTTTAAGTCTATTCATTTCTTTTTAAAAACCTAAGTTTTCATCAAGAATTATTTTCTGTTAGCTGACAAGATTTTTAAATTTTTTCTGTGGTGAAAACTTGCTGGCAGTAAATTCTCTGAACTTTTGTTTGTCTGAAATGTCTTTATTTCACCTCAGATTTGAAGAATAGTTTTGCTAAATATAGGTTACTTTTTTCCTCTTTAGGATACCAAAAGATGCCATTGCAATGTTTCCGACTTTTCTTTTTTCTAATGTGAAGTCAGGGATAATTTCTACTTTTGCCTCACTACAAACAATGTATCTTTGGTCACTTTTAAGGTTCTTTTTCATTATTTTTCAGCAATTTTACTTTGATGTGCTTTGATATATTTTTTTCTTTGTGTTTATCCTCCTTGTTCTTGGAGATTTATATTTTTTGGCAAATTTGGAATTTTTTCAGCCATTGTTTTCTTCAAAAAATATATATTTTGTCTATCCTCTTTAGCTACTCTAATTTTACATATGGTACACCATTATTTCTTAAAAGCTATGAGGCTTTGTTTATTTTTTTCTTCTGTCTTTTTATCTCTATGCTCCTGTTTGGATGGTTTCTATTATACTGTCTTTAGTTTAACTAATTTTTTAATCTACAGCTAATTAGCGGCATTTAAGTCCTTCAAGGTTTGTTTTTTTTTTTTTTTTTTGCATTTCAGATATATTTTTCACTTCTTATATTTCTAAGTGTTCCTTTTTATTGTTTCCATTTTCCTTTCATTATATTCATGTTTTTCTTTAAATTCTTTAACATATTTATAATAGCAATTTTAATTCTATTATCTCTGTAGTTTCTGAGTTTCTACTGATTTTTTTTCTCATGCTTACAGGTTATATTTTCCTGTTCTTCATATGTCTGGTGTTTTTAATGGATATTGGACAATATATATATTATATTGCTGAGTGTCTGGAATTTGTTCCTTTCCTTTAAATAGTATGAATTTTCTTCTGATGCATATTCATTTACTCACAGATCATCTTGATCCTTTTGAGGCTTCTTGTTAAGGTTTGTTATGGTAGATATAGAGTATCAATTACTCTAGGGCTAATTTACCCTTACTCGAAATGTATGGCTTTTCTGGGTCTTCACTGAATGTCCTGGGTGTTTAATGAAGACATTGCACTATAGAAAGTTGGAACTTAAATGTATCCCTATAGCGTATGAACCCTGATAGTTTTGCAGTTTACTGGTTTTTCTCTTCCAAGTAATTGTTCTTTGCCACCTCTTGTAGTCACAATCTATTCATGTAGTATTAGCATTAGTATTCAGCCAAAAACTCAAGAAGGCCCCTGAGAAGACTTGAGGAGTTCTATCTCTGTACAGCTTCTTTCATTCTTAGAGACCCCTGCAAATTATAGCCACTATAATTTCCCCAGTCACTGATCCCTGACTGCTCAGTTCAGTGAGGTTGCCCTTTAGTACTCAGGTTGGTTCTCCTAGTGCCACCAGGTAGAAAGCCAGGGTACTCTTAGGGCTGTTTGTTTTCCTTCTAGCATGGATTATAGTCTTGTGCTTCCTGTTTTCTAATTTCTTAAAATAATTGTTACATAGAGCTGATCAAAATTTCTTGTTTATATTAGTAGATTAAGTCCACTACCAGTTACTCCTTTATGGCAGAATCAGAACTAGAATATTACTTTTTAAAACAATGTTATCAAAAAAATTATTCTTTACCAGTTCTTTATTAAAACGATAGAGGGGGTTTTCCATTAATTTCCTATTAATATTTTGGGTATTTTTTAGGAGCAGAGGGGCCACTAATCTTTATAAATGATTTTGAATATCATAGATTTTTATAAGATACAGTGGCAAGCCATGTCATCTCTTTCAGTATAAGAGAATATCAAAGCTAAAAGAGCTTCTGCAGAATTTACTGGTCAATACCCCCATACTATAAACAGAGAAACTGAAGCCTAGATAAGAAAAGTAACTTATTCAAGATCACATTTTGTGACATAGACTTAAAATACAGGTGTCTCAGAGCTCACTCTGCTGATAGTGAACAAAAGAGAATTCATCTAAATCCTATCTCAATGTGGCATTCTTATCACAGTTTCAAAGATACAAAAGTACCTGATGAATGCTTTGAGCCCTTAATTACTCCTTGCAAAGCAGTATAACCAAACAGTTCAACATGGAAAGCTGGATAACCACTAGAAGAGTCATGAAAGATGATGTATCAATAAGGTCACAGAGAAAGAAAAGTAAAACAACAAAATACTTGATTAATAAGAAAAGCAAAAACTGAGAAATTAGAAACATAATAGATGAGCAAGGTAAGCAGAAAACAATAAAAATGGTAGCCTTAAAACCACATATCAGAAATTATATTAATACAAATGGACTAAATATGACAAATTTTAAAAAGATAATCAAAGTGGGATGAAAAATAGAACCCAACTTTAGGTTTTTTACAACAGAGAAGCTTTATATATAGAAGACAAAAAGATTAAAAGTAAATAGATTAAAAAGGTTATGTCATACAAACATCAGCCAAAAAAAAAAAAAAAAGCTGGTATAGATATGTTAATATCAATATATCTTAAGGCAAGAAATATCAATAGAAGTTAAAAAGACATTTAATAATGATATAGGATCATTCCAGCAATCCTAAAACTGGTATAATCATTCAGCGAAACCAAAGCTGACAGAAAAAATTAGGCATATCCTCAATCGTAGTTGAGATTTTAACAAAGGTTCTTCCGTAGAATAAGAGTAAAATCAACAAAAATATAGAATAATATAGAATAATTACCTTAGATTAACTAATTGCCATATATCAAATACTACTCCCAATAATTGCATAAGATACATTCTGTTCAAGTGCACATGGAAATTACTCAAATAGACTACATGTTGAGGGATTAAGCAAGTCTAAGCAAATTTCAAAAATTGAAATCATGGAGAGTATAGTTTCTGACCACAATGGAATCAAAACAGAAATAGGTAATAAGAAGATAACTAAAAAAATCCCCAAATAAGGATTTAGGAAACACACTAAACAATCTATGGCACAAAAAATAAATCACAATAAACATTAGATAATATTTTGAACTGAGTTAAAATGAAAATCTGACATCTCAAAATATGAATGTCAGATAATGCATTATAAAAATTTAACTTGCAAATATTACAAAAGCAGAAAGATTGAAAATCAATTACCTAAGTTCCATCTTAATTAGAGAAAATATACAAAGTAAACCCCCAATAATGGATGATGAAAAAAATATCTGAGAGCATAAGTCAATGAAATACAATGAAACAGATAACTGTAGTTCAATAGAGAACAAAACAAAACTAAAAGATAATTCTTTGGAAAAAAATCAATGAAATTAATAAACTTTCAGCAAGACTGATCAAGCAATAAAGAAAACAAATTATTAATATTAGTAATGAAAAAGGAGGCATTACTATATATTTCTACAGATAGTATAATAAGATAGATTCAACAACTTTATTCTAATGAAATTGAAAATCTGGGTGAAAAAGAGACAGTTCCTAAAAAAATCACTTACTAAAATAGAAAATAAAAATAGTTCTTTATCTACTAAAGACATTGAATTTATAATCAAAAACCTTCCCATGGAGGTGACTCTAGGCCCTGATTGCTACACTGGTGAAGTTTTCCAAACATTCAAAGAAGAAATAGTACCAATATATATTAATTTCTCAGATAACAGAAAAAGAAGAAATACTGCCCAGTTCATTTTATGAGGCCAGCAATACCTTGACAAGTACATTGTCAAAAATGGGAATTGTCAAGAAGAGAAAGCTACAGACCAATCACCATCATAAACATAAATGCAAAAATCCTCAACAAAATTTTAGCACATATAATCCAACAATATTTCAAAAGGATCAAGTGGGAAGAATTCCAGGAATATAAACTTACTTAAAGTTTCATATACCAATCAGTATAATATACTTTACATAATAAAGGTAAAAAATCATATGGTCATTACAATAGATGCAGTTAAAGCACTTTATAACATTCAATATCCATTCATGATTTAAAAAAAAAAGAACTCTCAGCAACCTCGGAATAGGAGAGTACTTTCTCATTTTGATTGCATATCTACAGCAAACGTCATTATTAATGGTGAAACACAGAATGTTTTTTTCTGAGTTCAGGAACAAGACAAAAATGTCTACTACCCATCTAATCAACATCATCCTGGTGATCCTAGGTAGACAAAAAAGATAAGGGGAAAAAAACGTATATATAGCAGACTTCTGGTTTCCAGTGAGACATGTGAGGAGCTGAGAAGTTGCCACTGTGTTTTAACAACAATTTTAAAGCTGAACAAACTGAAAAATCAACAACTCTTCTTAGATTCATCAGATAAGTTAGACCACATGGAAAATCAATGCTCCAAGTATTGGAGAGAAAGACAGGTGGATACAGAGAATCATAAATTACTAGAGCAGAAACCCATGGGCAGGAACTTCTATGGGAACCAGTGCCAAGGTAGGAAAATTTAAACTGTAATTGATAAATTACTGAAGGCTCACTGTAAACAACTCAAAGTTAAAACTTCCAGGGAGACCCAATTATATTCTACACTTTTGTGAGTGTTACCTCCAGGTAGCCTACTAGTTCTTCACAGTGAATATTGGAGAGCAACCCCCTTGTGCTTCCAGCAGGGAAAAAGGAAAAGTAACCGTTTTGAAATATACCAGAGCATTCTGATCTTCATGAGGCCTACATGCAGGAGAAACTATTTTTACCGGAGCTTAACATGGTAGGGTTTTATTAGACCCTAACCTACCTGGGAAAGTGAAATACTCAACTCCAGCTTCCTCTAGCCTTCCATGTGGGAGAAGAAAAATACTCAACTCCAGCCCCCTCCAGCCAAAGTGTCCCACCTAAGGGGGAAGGGAAGGAAGGAGAAGCACTAGTGAAGTTCATGGTCCAGGCCACAGAGTCACCAAAAGACTGAGGCCTAATCACAGGGCTAGGGAATGCTTTCCCTCTCTCCCCCTATACCTCAGTGTTCAATTACTAAAGGCCTATTTACCACAGTTTCTTTTATCCAGTGCATCAGGTCTGCCTTTCAACAGCAAAAAAAAAAAAAAAAAAAAAAAAAAAAGCATACTAAAGCAAAAACTACAGTTTAAAAAGACTGAACAAGCATCAGAATCAGAGTCAGATATGTCACGAATGTTAGAATTGTCAGATCAGGAATTTTTTAAAACTTTGATTAATATGCTAAGGGCAATAATGGAAAAAGTAGACAACATGCAATAACAGATAGATAATGTATGCAGAGAGATGGAAATTCTAAGAAAGAATCTAAAAAATGATGCTAGAGATTAAGAACACTGTTACAGACATGAAGAATGCCTTTGATGTACTCATTGGTAGAATGGAACATCTGAAGAAAGAATCTCTGAGTGTGAGAATATGATAATAGAAACTTCTAAAACTGAAAAGAAAATAATAAAAAGACAGGGACAAAACTAGAACAAAATATCCAAGAACTATGGACAACTACAAAGGTGTAACATATGTGTAATAGGAATACCAGAAGGAAAATAAAGGGAGAAAGGAACAAAAGCACTATTTAAAGCAATAATGACTGAGAATTCCCCCAAAATAATGCCAGACATTAACTACAGATCAAGGAAGCTCAAAGAATGTCAAACAGGATAAATGCAAAAAAGCAAAATGAAACAAAACATAAAAACAAAGCCTAGGCACATAATATTTAAACTCCCGAAAGTCAAATAAAGAAAAAAAAAAAAATCTTGAACGAAGCCAGAGGGAAAAAACAACTTTACTATACAGAGGAGCAAAGATAAGAATTGCATTAACTTCTCAGAAACACGTAAACAAGATGAGAGTGGAATGAAATATTTAAAGTGTTGAAATTAAAAAACCACCAATCTAAAATTCTACATACCCTGCAAAACTATCCTTCAAAAGTAAAGGAAAAAGATAGATTTTCACAGACAAAAAACAAGAAAAGAAAAAAATATTGAGGGAACAAGTTGCCAGTAGATCTGCCTTGCAAGAAATGTTAAAAGTTCTTCAGAGAGCAAGAAATTATATAAGTGAGTATCTAAGATCTACATAAAGAAAGGAAGAGCACTGAAGGATAAGTGAAAGTAAATTAGAAACTTTTATTTTTCTTACATTAATTGATCTAACACCTAAGTTTATTCAAAATAACATAGAAACAATGTACTTGATTACAGGTGTATGTGTATATATATGTACATATACATAAGTATATATGTATGCCTATGTATAAATGAAATGTAATTGTTTGCATTAATTGAGTTTTTAATGTTGAACCAGCCGCATACCTGGGATAAATCCATACAAAAGAGTGTATGTATGCTTAGGTATAAGGAAAATGATAGCAATGATACAAGTGGGTGAGAGGGAAGAACTAGGAATATTTTGTTATTAAAAGGTATTTGCACTACCCATGAAGCAATATAGTGTTATTGTAAATGTAAGTTACCAATTCTAGGACAAGTACTAAAAAATGTGGGAAAAAAAGAGTATAAACAGATATTCTAAAAAAGGAAAGAAATGGGATCAAATCCATTTAAACCATATAAAAGCAGAACAATTCAATCAATTCAAACTACAAAATTGAACTCACATAAAAAACAGAAAAAATGTAAAAGACAAAAATAAGAACAAAGAACAGGGATAACAAATAGGAAAATAACACTAAACATGGTAAATATTAATCCAACTATTAAAAAATCATCTTACATGTCGATGGTCTACTAAAGACATAAATTAAAAGAGATTGTCCAAGTTGATGAAAAAACAATACCCAACAATATGTTGTCTAAAAGAAACACACTTTACATATAAAAATACATATAAATTAAAAGTGAAGGGATGAGAAAGATATATCATGCTAATACTAAGGGAAAAAAAATCAGGAGTAGCTATATTATTTGCAGACAGACTAGATTTCAAATGAAGAAAAGTTATCGAGGATAAAGAGGGGCATTACATAATGATAAAGGAGCCAATACTCCAAGAAGATATAATAATCCTTAATATGTATGTGTCTAACAACAGAGTGTCAAAATACATGAGGCAAAAACTGACACTGCAAGAAGAAACAGATAAACTCACTTTTATAGTTGGAGACTTCAACACCCCTCTATCAGAAATGGACTGTTTCAACAGCAGAAAATTAGTAAGGATACAGCTGAACTCAACAGCTCTATCATTCAACTGGATATAATAGACATCTATAGACTACTTCATCCAACAGTAGCAGATTAAACATTCTGCTCTTCTGGGCTTTTTTGATCAAGATTGCATTGGACCTAGATACCAGCAATGAAGAAGCGGAATTTGAAACTAAAACCACAGTGCATTACATTAGCACCACACAAAAAAATTAAATACTTTCTTTAAATAAATCTAACAAAATATGTACAAAATCTATATGAGGAAAATGACAAAACTATGATGGGAAATATCAGAGAAGAACTAAATGGGGAGATGTTCCATGTTCTTTTGGTAGAGTTTATTAATTATGTTGAGGAAGTTCTCTATTCTAAATTTGTTAAGAGTCTTTTATCATGAATAAATGTTGGCTTTTGTTAAATATTTTTCTGCATCTATTGATATAGTTATTTCATTTTTCTTCTTTAGTCTGTTAATGTGATGAATTACATTAATTGGTTTTAGAATGTTAAAACAGCTTTGAATACCTGAAATAAACCTCACTTGGTTATGGTGTATAATTCTTTTTATACACTTTTGGATTTGACTTGATAATATTTTGTTGAGGATTTTTGTATCTATATTCATAACAGATGTTGGCCTGTAGTCTTCCTACATCTTTCTCTAATTTTGATGTTAAGGCAATGCTGGAGCCATAGAATGAGTTACAAAGTATTTCCTCTGCTTCTATCTTTGAGAAGAGATTGTCCAGTATAATAACTTCCTTAAATGTTTGATAGAATTCACCAGTGAACCTATCTAGGCATTGTGCTTTTCTTTTCTTTTCTTTTCTTTTTTTTCTTGGAAGGTTATTAATTTTATTCAATTTTATTAATAGATACAGGCCTATTCAATGGTCTTTTTCTTCTTGTGTGGATTTTGACATCATTATACTCAAGGTCTTTTCAACAAATCATGCTAGAGCAAACTGGATATCAACCTGTAAGAAAATGAATCTAGACATAGACATAGAATTTACACTCTGAAGGTTTAACTCAAAATGGATTACTGACCTAAATGTAAAATGAGAAACTATAAATCCTAGAAGATAATGTGGGAGAAAACCTAGATGACCTTGAAAAGATCAATGACTTTTTGATACAACCTGAAAGGCATGATCCATAAAAGAAATAATTGATAAACTTGACTTCATTAAAGCTTAAAACTTCTGCTCTGCAAAAGACAATGTCAAGAAAATGAGAAGACAAGCCACAGACTGGGAGAAAACATTTGCAAAAGAAGTATCTGATAAAGAATTTTTATTCAAAATATGCAAAAAAACTCTTAAAACTCAACAATAAGAAAATGAAAAACCTGATTTTAAAAAATGGGCAAAATGCTTGAATAGACACCTTGACAGAAAAGACATATAGATGGCAAATAAGCATATGAAAAGATATTCAACATCATATGTTATTAGGGAATTGCAAATTAATACACAGTGAGATATCATTACATGCTTACTAGAATGGCCAAAATCCAAAGCACCCCCACAGTCACTGTAGCATTATTTTCAATAGCCAAGACATGAAAGCAACTTCATAGATGGATGAATAAAGAAAATGTGAGATAGGTTTTATACACACACACACGTATATATACATTTTTTACACACATATACATATGTGAATATATATATAGTGAAATATTATTCCACCATAAAAAAGAAGGAAATCTTGCCATTGGCAATGACATGAATGAATTTGGAAGGATTAGGCTAAGTGAAACAAGTCGGCTATTTCCTCAGGAATGCTTTCAAAAGACTACTGGAATCTTACAATGCCTAAGTCATGGTTGTCATATTTTATTACTTCACCATCAATCCTCTCTAAGAGACTATAAGTTCTAAGAGGCCAAAAACACACCTTTCCTATTCACTAGTATATCCTTCATGTCCATCATAGTCACTGGGACATAGCAGACACTAAATAAAAATATACAGAATCAATGAAAATGAATGAAGGATGAGAGGATTTGGGGTGCAGTAAATCTTATTGGGATTCTTAGGGCAAGCAAATAGTATTTCATACACTTAATTTTAATACTATGGGCTTTTTCTGTAATTATTTACATTTTGTTCTGCCATTGATTTTGGTTTTTTAAAGTATATCAGCATGTCTTGGCTATGCTTTGAGCCAAGAAAACATTTTAAAAGGAATCACAGATAACTTAATGTCCAGTGTACTGGTAGTAGTAGTTGAGATTCAAGTAGGAAAACCCTAGGGGAGGATGCAATTTAAGGTGGCAGATGTAGGACACTCAGTAAACCCATCCACTCCAACAGGAAATTCTCCTTGTGGGCTTCTACTCACATCCCTGGAGTTTTGTGTAGTTTTTCTTAATAATGGAATGTTGTCCTTCATATGAAAAAGTGGCCTACAGATGAACGGTAGTCAGCTTGTAAATTCAAAGCAGGCTGGTTAAAGACATCAATCTTTATTAGAGTTATTTCTCTTATGGCAAGGGCAGTAAATTAGGTAATCATTAGCATTTTGAAAACTTCTACCTAAACACAAATTCCTTTTTTTTTTTTAAATCACTTTTAAGCTGGCCTTATTTCCAACATTTACATTTTGAGTGAAAGAAGAATAAAAGCTAAAATTATGCTTTTGTAAGGAAAAAAGTTGTAGCCCAAAAAGTAAAATTAAAAACTAAATATGCTGCCCTTTCTTAGTATTTTGAAAGGAAACAGGAAAAATAATAGCAAATTCTAAACTAACTGTTGTTCTGTAAAAAGTCCAAACACTGACCAGTTCTCTTGATTGCACAGAGCACAAAGGTTCTTTGAACAGGCCCTGCACAGTTTAAAGATGAACTTCATGTGCCTCTCTATCTTCTATTCAAATTAGGCAACAATTAGTGGTGTCAGAGGGAATCCAGCTACGAACTAAACTGGAAGCTAATAATGGTATATGTTTATAAGTCTGGACCCTACTGTGAGCATCAAAAGTGGGTATTTAACAATTTTTTGCAATAAAATACCATGTCATGCTCATAAACAATTTAGTTATGGAAATCAGTCAGTTCTCAGTATTCAAAGATTATGTATACCGTTGGTCTGAATGAAACTTACAACTAGGAGATAAATTCTGGAGATCTAATGCACACCATAATGATTACAGTCAACAGTACAATATTATAAGTTTCAAAGTTTCTAAGAAACTAGATCTTAATTGTTCTTATCATACACACAAAAAAATGACCATTATGTGACATAATAGAGCTGTTAGTTAATGCTATGGTGGTAATCATACTGCAATATATAAATGTTTCAAATCAATAAGTTTTACACCTTAAATTTATACAATGTTATATGTCAATTATATCCCAATTTTAAAAAGGAAAAGATAGGAAAATATATAAACATAGGCCAGATACTAAGCTGAAGTAAGGGAGACAATTACCACCAAGATTGGCAGAAAATATTCTTAGAATGTCTGAAGCCTAAGCTTAAATGCAGCATGGCTAAACAAAGAAAAATAATTAAGCCAGTCTAAAAGTGTACTCTTCAAAAGCAAAGAGACAATGTCTCAGAGTGCAAGTTCTGTAATCATTAGCTATTGCCACAAACAAAAGTGTAATGTTTAAAGAAGAGAACTGTACACCATATCAATAAACTGTCACAAGTATCTACAGCTGTTCATTCTTTAGAGTAGCTACATTTACCAGGCAACATAGTGCTTTTTACACAAGAAATTCTATTTTACATACAGGTGCTTGAAATATACAGGTACTGCCTTTATTTTAATAAACAGCTCTTGTGACTCACCACAGGAAGAAAAACTGTGGTAACATCCTATTGTCAGATCAATGATGCATTAAGGCCAAAGTGCAGAGAAGAATTCTTAGGTCTTTCCTGAGTTTGATGTAAGAGTCTTTTTTTTTATTGAAGTATAGTCAGTTTACAATGTTGTGTCAATTTCTGGTGTACAGCACAATGCTTCAGTCATACATGGATATACATATATTTGTTTTCATATTCTTTTTCACCATAAGCTACTATAAGATATCGAATATAGTTCCCTATGCTATGTGGTATAAACTTGTTTATCTATTTTATATATACCAGTCAGCATCTGCAGATCTCGAACTCCCAATTTATCCTTTCCCACTCTCTTTCCCTCTGGTAACCATAAGTTTGTTTTCTATGTCTGTGAGTCTGTTTCTGTTTTATATATAAGTTCATTTGTCTTTTTGATGTAAGACTCTTGAATGGCAAAATGATCAGTCACTGAGAAAGAAAATGTCATGGGATACATGGAAGTTCCATACCTAGAAAATCTACCACTTTAATATGTTGCTAACTCTTTAACAACTACTGTATTCTCAAAATTCATACAGGTCTTGTCAAGTTATCTATTAACAGGTGATTTTCCTCCCTCATACTCTCCTACCTTAGTCCTTGTAAGATGTCTCCAAAACTAAAACTTAAACATTTGCAAGAAAACTAATAAGCACTTTGATGATCAGGAGGTTTGCTTCAAGTGAATTCCATAAAGGGTAACAACAGTAGTAAAATAATAACGATGATGATGAGCTCTAAATTTTAAAAGTCTCCAACAAGAGTTAAAATGACTAAGAACAGCCTTGATTTTATCCTAATTTGTAGTTTCCCAAAGACTAACAGAGTTCTCCAAGATGTAACTTCTGGATCACAATACTAACTGAACCCTGCAATCACTCTCACTGTCTTCCTGACTAAAGTGAAATTTCCAAGAATAATTACTTGCAGCTTACTTACAGTTTCAATTGTACTATAGAAAGGAAAAGCATTCTTTGCCTCCTATGCTAAACTTTTATGAGAAACATTAGAATGTTTCAAATGTGAGCAATTGAATAGGGTCCTTGATATACCTTCAAGTAAGCTGCTTGTCAAATATGGAGGAAGGGATGATTCATGAGCACCTGGGAGTTAGTATATTTGCTTCCTAAAAGTCTTCAAGTAACAGCTGCTGGTCACTTGGCATTTCTAGGAATTGCAGACGATCAGAACAGAATTGCAGGCATTCAGGTGACATTAGTCTTCTTTAAATTGGAACTGTACCTTAATCTTTCTTTGTATTTCATAACCTTAACTAGTTGTTTTGTAGGATTTTTTTTAGAGTCAGGTTATATACTGTTGACAGGAATACTACAGAAATCATATTGTGAGTTCAATGCATTATAGCAGGAGCTACATAACGTTGACTTATTCTATTACAGATTTAGTTACTTGGTTAAGATGGTGTCTGCCATGTTCTTCCACTGTAAAGTTACTATTTTACCTTTTAAAAATGGTAAGTATCTTGTGGAGAGATACTTCAATACTTTGTAAATATCCTATTTCTTACCAAAAATTTCGGCCACTAATTTTAGCATCCTCTGGTGATTTTTGCTTGAAACTATTACTGTGATGGTTGCCAAATGATGTTTTACTAATTCTGTCATTTCTTCTACATTTACTAGTTGAAATTATGCTGTAATGAATAACTTTCCCTCGTGCCAATATATTTATTTATTCATTTATATATCTCAGGATGAACTTGTAGATTATGTATTACAATTCATTATTTATCATTAAATATTATATAGTTATTTATCATATACTTATCATATAATAATATTATATATATATATATATACCATTATATATTTTGTAACTTGTATTATCCCAGATTTGGCCAGTAGGAGCTTCTCCAACATTGCTCTTGGGTCCTTTATATAATGCCACCATCATTTTTTTGAACACATTATTCCTTTACAACATCACAAGATAGTTCCAGGTTCATCTAGTATGTTCTTTGCCCAGTCTTGAAATCAGTAATTTTTCCAAGATGCATCATTTCCTTTTATTGGATAATGGTATTTAAGAAGCAAGATTTGGTGCTACGTGTGCTTACTGGTACTGAGCCTCTGAATGTTTGGCTTGCTCATTGACTCTCAGAAGACTATGAGCTAGGCAATAGTATACATTTTAAATAGCATATATTTGTGTATACAAAAATAGTATACATCTATGTACACATACATGTATATATACACACATCTATACTAGTATTTATATCTTCGGAGAGATAGAGATGGATGTGAATGTAGGTATGTGTGTATCTTAAAGATCATGAGTTCATAATGATACCTCCAATTCTAGTCTAACACTGCAGGAGTTAGTCTAGCCTTTGCCCTAACTGTATTTATAACTTTCTTCTCACAAAGCAAAAAATCTAACACTCATTATCCACAGTGTATTTCCTTGTTCAATTCTGCAACACATAAGTTAGTTTCAGAATTGCTAACCCATATGACTTTGAAAGACAAGCCTACTAAGTAAAGTACATTTGTTTTCAGTTCTTTTATCTGTTAACTTTAGAACATATAGTCAAAACATTATTCCAAAGTTATTTAAATTAGCTCTACTCACCCACCACCCCTTACACATTAGTGTGATTATGTTATTTACATGAAATACAGTTAAATTCCCTTATTTCCATTTGTATTCATTTTGGTTATCCCATTCTTCATTTGTTTAAAAGTAATATAGTTAACATGGTTCTAAAAGTCACAAATACACAAAAGTGTACTCAGAGAAGTGTTGCTTCTCATCCCCATCCTCTCTACCTTTTACTCACCATCCCTAATCTTTTCTATTCCATTTGTACCAATCATCTCTAGGTAACCAGTCTCAATAGTTTCTGGTTTACCTTCCTCTGTTTTTTTTTTTTTTCTGCATAATCCAGCAGATAAGTGTATATTTTCTCATTTCACCTCCTTTCTACATAAATATTATATTTAGCAATATATTTTGGAAATTAATCCATAGCAGGTTATAAATATCTTCCTTAATCTTTTTTATAGCTACATTGTACTCTACTGTGTACTATGTAGCATAGCTTATTCAAACACTCTCCTATATATGCACATTTAGGTTATTTTTAATTACAAATAATTCTGGAGCAAATAGCTTTGTGCATATGTGTTTTCATATTGTTGGGGGTGTTACCTTCAGTGTAAATAGAAGTGATACTGCTGAGTCAAAAGAAAGTGCACAATGCAGTTTTGATAGATGTGGTGAAATTCCCTCCCAAAAGCGTTTGCATTCCCTATAAGATGAAAGGGCCTGTTTCTTCACAGCTTTCCCAAAAGAATGTGTCTCATATTTCAAATTTTCAAGAATTTGATAGGTTACAATTGTCATCTCAATATACCTTTTTTCTATTTCTCCTTCTTTTAAAAAACAGCTTTATTAATGTATAATTGAAACACAAAAACCCATATATTTTTAATGTGTACAATTTGATACGTTTGGACATATGCATATACTTATAAAACCATTACCACAATCAAGGTAATAGATATATCCAGCATGTCTGGAAGTTTCTTTGTGTCCCTTTGTGTTTTTCTTACAGTAAAAACACTGAATATGAGATCTATCCTTTTAAGTTGTCAAGTGTACAATACAGTACTGGTGACTATAGACACCAGGCTCCACAGCACATCTCTAGAACTAACTCATCTTACATAACTGAAACTTTATACCAATTGAGCAACAACTCCCCACTGCTCCTCAATATAGTTTTAGATTATATTATTTGCTTTACCCACCTCACTTTTGCCCAAGATGGAGTAACAGGAGCTGAATTTTAACTTTAACTTTAAAAAACTTTAATTATAGAGTAACAGTTTTCAAGATATTGGACATCAGGTAATAAAGGATAGTACTTCTTGAGATACAGCAAACAAATGAGTCCTACTATGGTTCCAGCTCACAGCACAGGGAGAAAGAACCTAGATGAAATTTAGCTATTTTCCAGGATTGAGGAGCTAAAACTAAAACTGAAAGTTCAGGGAGACTAAGGAGGCTAGAATTCATAATGCAGGTTACTGGAGAAAGAGGAAGCTACACAACAGGAGAAATCTAGATATCTGCAGACTGCCCCCTGCCAAGTCTTTTTGTGAGTACTGATTGGTGAATCCATGTGAGAAAACTAAATGAAACCAGGGAAAGAACCACCTGAAAGGATGAGACAGGAAAATCTTAGGAGCTCATAAAGGCCTAAGAACAGTTTTTATCTTCACTAGCCAGAGTGGAAAGTGTCATAATTCCTGGGGCATCACATAAAGTACTCAAAAGAGTTTTGCCTTAGCCATGGGGTAAAATAAGCACTAGACTAAATGCTGCCTTATCCTGCTTGATAAGGCTTAAAACAAGACATTAAAGGATCAAATTTAAACTTAAAAGCTTTTGCACAGCAAAGGAAACCATAAGCAAAACAAAAAGATAACCTATGGAATAAGAGAAAATATTTGCAAAGGATGAGACTGATAAGGGCATAATCTCCAGAATACATAAACAGCTCATACAACTTAATAAGAATAAAACAATCCAATACAAAAATGAGCAGAAGACCTAAATAAGCAGTTCTCCAGTGAAGATATACAAATGGTCAATCTAGGCACATGAAAAAATGCTCAACATCACTAATTATCAGAGAAATGCAAATCAAAACTACAATAAGGTATCACCTCACACCAGTCAGAATGGCCATCATTCAAAAGTCCATGAATGATAAATGCTGGAGAGGCTGTGGAGAAAGGGGAACCCTCCTACACTGCTGGTGGGAATGCAGTTTGGTGCAGCCGTTACAGAAAGCAGCATGGAGATTACTCAAAAAACTAAAAATAGACCCACTACATGATCCAGTAATCCCACTCCTGGGCATATATCCAGATGGAACCTTAATTCAAAAAGGTACATGCACCCCAATGTTCATACCAGCGCTATTCACAATAATCAAGACATGGGAACAACCTAATATCTGTCAACAGATGACTGAATAAAGAAGCTGTAGTATATTTATACAATGAAATACTACTCAGCCATAAAAAAAATAAAAATAATGTCATTTGCAGCAACATGGATGGACCTGGAGAATGTCATTCTAAGTGAAGTAAGTCAGAAAGAGAAAGAAAAATACCATATGATATCACTTATATGTGGAATATAAAAAAAAAGACAAATAAATTTACAAAACAGAAATCAACTCACAGACACAGAAAAAAACTTATTGTTACCAGGGAGGGAAGGGGTGGAAAGGATAAATAGGGAGTCATAGATTTGCAGATATTTTCTACTATATATAAAATTGATAAACAACATGTTTATACTGCACAGCACAGGGAACTACATTCAATATCTTGTAGTAACTTATGGTTAAAAGGAATATGAAAATGAAGATACATATATATATATATGTTCCTATATAACTGAAGCATTGTGCTGTACACCAGAAGTTGACACAACACTGTAAACTGACTATACTTCAATAAAAAATATATATATTTTAAAAAGGATCAAATTGTTTCCAAGTAACTTATCAGCAGCCCAGAATAAAGCTCAAGAATCTTCGCAGAAATACCCAACAAAGTAAAATTCACGAAACCTAGTATTCAATTTAAAAATACAGGCATGCAAAGAAGCAGGAAAACACGACCTTAGTGAGAAGAAAAATCAATCAACTGAAACTGAAATAAAAATCATATAGATATTAAAATTAGTAGACAAAGACATTAAAACTATGTCTATATATTCAATAAGCTAGTGGGGAAATTTGACAGGTTTAATAAATGTATGGAGAACATATAAACAAATTAAAAAGTCATCTTCTAAAGATGAAAAAATGTCTGAAATAAAAAAATACTGGATGGGATTAAAAGCCAATCAAATATTGTAGAAGAAAAAATTAGTAACTTTGGTGAAGTAGAAACCACCTATAATAAAAGAAGAAGACAAAAAAGGCGGAAAAAATAATCACAGAATAAGTGAGCAGTGATTCAACTTCAAATGGTCTAATATATCTCTAATTAGAGTCCCTAAAGCTCAGGAGAGAGGAACAGAAGAAATATTGAAAAACTAATGGCTGAAATTTTTTCCCAAGTTGGTGAAAACTAAACCTACAGAATCAAGAAGGCAATGAACCCCAAACACAAGAAATACGAAGAAAACTATACCAAGGTACATCATAACTAAAATGCTTTAAACCTGTAAACTATAGAGAAAAAATGACTTATTATAGATGGAGGGGAAAAAAATACAGCGACAGTTGATTTCTCATTGAAAACAACATAGGCCAAAAGACAGTTGTGCAACATTTTTAAAGTGCTAACAGGAAAAAAAAAAAAAAAGAAAAACTATCTACCTAAAATTCTATATCCAGCAAAAATATCTTTCAAAACAAAAATGAAATAATGAGTTTTTCAGACATACAAAGGCTGACACAATTCACCACCAGCAGATCTGTATATAACAAATCTTAAAAGAAATCAAATGGAAGAAAATGATATTGGAGGGGACATAGATCTACACAAAGGATATAAGAGCACCTGAAGTGGCAATTACATGGGTAAATATTTAACTTTTTGTCTTATTATTTAAATATTATTCAAATATAATTTATTATTTAAAGCAAAAAATGTCAATGTATTATAGGAGTTATAAAATAAGTAAAATTAAAATGTATGACAACATTAGGACAAAATCTGGAAGGGGAAAGATGGACATTATATTCTTGTACTACATTGTGAAGTAGCATGATATCTCTTGAAGGTATACTATGATAAGTTTAAAATGTACTATTAAACTGTAAAGCAATCAGTAAAATAATGAACAGAAGGCCATAACTAATAAGAAGATAAATGGAACTACAAAAAATAACCAATCAAAAGAAGGCAATAAAAAAGGGAAAGGTGCATATAGAAAAGAAATAGCAAAGAAAAGGTAAACATTATCAGATTAGATAAAAAAGCAAAACGCAATTATATGCTGCCTATAAGAAACACACTTAAAAATGTAAAAGATATAAATAGATTAGGAGTAAAAGAATGGAAAAATATACACCATGATAAGACTAAGTTGCTATATTAATAAAGGCAAAATAAAATTTAGAGCAAAGACCATTATACACGGATAAGGAGGGTCATTTCATAATGACAAACGATATGATATGAGATGAGATGATATAGGAGATGAAAATCAAACACTTTTGCACCTAATATAGCTTCAAAACACATGGAGCATATACTCATAGAACTACAAGAAAAATAGACAAATTCTCAATTATCAGCAGAAATTTTAACACCCTTATCTAAATAACTGACAGCTGTATCTCTTCAGTAATTGATAATTGCAGTCTCTTCAAAGATTTAAGGGCTGTCTTTACATTTGATTCTTTAATTTTCTCTCCATGTCTTTTGTTCTTTGTTCTATCCGATTTTTGGCTCATTTTTCCCTCAAATTTTCAGAGTTCCTTATATATGAAGGTTACTAGCCCTTTATCTTTGATGGTAGTGCAAATATTTTCTTTCAGTTTGTCAGTTGTCTTTTGGATTCATTTATGGTCCTTTCTGACAAGCAAATATTTTATGTATTCAAATCTAGAACTCTTTTTTTATGATCTCCACATTTTAAGTCATAGTTATAAAGCCTTTCCTTACACTAGGATTCAAGAGGAATCCATTAATGTTTTCTTATAGTACATATTTTCATTTTTTAACCCTTAGATCCCTAATCAATTGGGAGTTTATCCCTTTGTATGGTATTAAGTATATATCTATTAACTTTTTTTGAGTAGCTACCCAGTTATCCCAGTACCATATGTTAAAATCCATCTATGCTTTAGAGATTTGAAATGCTAAATTGATCACGTATTAAACTTCCATATATATTTGAGTTTATTTATGGACTTTCAATTCTATTTCATGGTCTGTTAATTCACTTGCCATTACTACATTATTTTAATTATTGAGGCTTTATAGTTTATTTTAATGTCTAGTAAGGCTACGCACACACACATACCCTTGTAGTTTTTATGTATATTCCTGGCTATTTTTGCGTATTTGTTTATCTGTATGAACTTTAGTATCAACTCGTATATCCCCATTATAAAAGCTTGATAAGAGTGGGAATGTGTTAAATTCATAAATTAACTTATGACGAATTGACCTCTTTATTGTTTAGTTATCCTACCCACCAACAAAGGATGTCTCTGCATTTGTTCAGGTGTACTTTTATGTCTTTTAGGAGTATTTTAAAGCTTTCTTCATATAAAATTCGTACATTTCTTTTTAAGTTTATTCCTAAAATATTTGATTTTTTCATTTCTATTGTGAGTGGGGTCTTCTTGTATTTTACTAGAAAATTATTCAGATTATCTAAGTTTTCAAGTTTATATTTGTTATAAGCCTAAAAAGTGGTGTCTTTTGATCTTTATAATTTCTTTTATTTTGATTGTTACTTGCCCATGTTACTTGATATTTTGTGTATTTATACATTTACCTTCCTTTTCTTGATGGATTTAGCTAATGGTTTGTATTTTTCATTAATTTTTAGATGATATTTTGATTTATTAATTAGGTCAATTATTTTTAAATTATCTACCTCAATAACTTCTGCTTTTATCCTTATCATTCCTTTCTTTGTATTTTCCTTTGGTTTATTGGTTGATTTTTTTTTTAAGGGTTTTTTTTTTCAGCTTACAATTTAATTCATATTCTCATTCTTTTATTTTTATTGATAAAAGTGAATTTTCCTCTGATCACCATTTTAAATGTATTCCACAGATTCCAAAATATAGTTTTTTCTTTATAATTACTTTTTAAAATTCTGTAACACTTATATTGTATTTCCCCCTTTGATCAACAGTTATTTAATAGAGGTTTTCTTCTTTTTTTTAATTTCCAGGTATAAGGCCATTGATTTTAAATTTTATTAATGATTTAAGTTTCTTTAATTCATTTGTTTAAGATTACAAATCTCTCTCACTATAAAGATGGCATAAAGTACATAAAGACCCTTCTAGGGTGGAATGAACTTTAAGAACATTAAAAAACCAAAGAAAGGGGGGAAAGGTGGTCCTACATTTCACAAATAATAAATCCATCAATAATTACTACTTCTGAACACTTTCAGCTTCTCTACTACAAAATCCCTATACTACACTAAATTTGACCACTTAACCAAAATATGAACTGCATAAATAAATTGTCTCAAAACAGAACACAAAGTGTATATATTACTACTATGTTGTTAGAATTTAACAGCTTATTCTTTCTTTATAGACTAAAGCAATTTCACAATCCTTAGCAAAATATGTACTTTGATCATTATTTTAAGCCAACCAATATTTTACACAGTATTGTTTTAGATATGGACAAATAGGTAATCTGATTTTAAATCTTGATGGTAAATATTTCTAGAGAACATTGCCACAAAATATAAATCAAAATGCCTTTTAATAAGTGAAATATACAGACCAAACTAAGTTCTTATACACAGTCAGAAGAATTTCTAAGAACTACGTATTACTTCCTGTCCTCTGAGGACATTTTCAACTTCTCCATGGTGTAACTCCATGCAACACAGTGTTATTTAGAGCAGCAAAGTCCCTTAAAAATATGGGGCCTTGAGATATATGAAAATGACACTCAAAACTTAGTGATCAATGCCTTTTGATGGTTTAAGTCAAAGTGTTACTTGCAAACGTTATGCAGATGTACTGGATAATACTTTCCTATCAAAATTAAAGGGGCAAGATTTCTGATTATGAAGGCATATCAAAACTAGTTAACAAATTTTCTTCCCCGAATTACTAATTAAATGAGCAAGATTTAGTAAAAATCAGGAGAAAAAAAAAACACCAATAGCAACCAAATAAGAAAAGCAAAATAACTAAATGTAATAAACCTTAAAATCTGGCAACCAAGGAAAGTAACAGAGATGATGTGGACCAAGAAAAGAAACAAAGATGAGATGGGTGAGTCAACAAAATTCTAAGAATTGTCAATAATATTCCCAAATCTGAAGAGAAGCAAACTGAATGAGTTTTGTTAGCTTTTTTATCTTCAGCCTTAAGTGTAGTAGAAAAGGAAACTAAAAAACAATAGATCAAATAGGAAAAGTGAACAAGAGGGCTATTTCTGTCTGACAGATGTTAAGACAGAACAAATTTCTAGGTTGACAGAACAAATTTCTAGATCGACACAACAAATTTTGGGAATGACCCAAAAAGTATCCTCCTGAATGAATGGTAAACCTTGACCTCATTCCCAATTAGGTGGACTGAACTATGAAAAAAGTAAGTTATGAAATCTCAGAAAAGACAGCTCAGCCCCAAAATAAAAGCTACATACTGCCTTAGCCAAGTTCTCTCCACTTTCAGTCTGCTATTTTCTCACCCCTGAGAAATAATTTTCTTAAACTTCCAAACAAAAATAGCAAAGGACCAACAAAGAGGAATATATGCAGAATACTGGAGAGAAGACCTCATGACCAACGATATTATGCTAAGGGAAGATGTCATTGACACAGGAAGATGAAAGGTAAGTAGACACGAAAGGTCTTAGAACTTTGGGAACAGAGACCGTTAAGCCCTTCTTGGGGCTGGGAGGGAATTATCTCAAAAATGAAATTCAACTAATTAAGAAAGAAAGTGAAATAAAGAAAGAAAAAGAGAAGCTGTAGTAAAAGAACCAGTAGTGATGACTGCATTTTTATACATATGGAATAAACACTAAACAACAGTGGGAATTATGATTATAAAACAGAGTATAAATATTATAAACCTAGGTAACACAAAAGTAGTAAAACAACAAATAATCAGAAGTGGGTGGTAGAGACTTGGGAGCAATTGTAAGAGTATACAATGCCCTTATCTTTCTAAGCAGGAAGCCAACCGTTTCATTCAAAAATAAGTAACTAGCTTTTAAAAAGAAAACATAATGAGAAAGCCTCTTCATTTTTCGTAATGCCCCCCTCTGTTTTTAAATCTTGAGGGGAATCTTTTAGCAAATATTATCTCTAATACTGAAAATAAACATTTATTTGGGATTCAGCAACTCCTTTAATTCTACTTAAGTTTCTTTTCTGTCCTTTAAAATGAAGCAAAATAAAATGTATCCTTTTCTATTCACAACATGATCTCGTTTTTACAAAAGTCTTTCTATCTGTCCATTCATCCATCTGCCACCCGCTCACTCGCCTATTTATACAATATGTAAGAATGATACCTATCTAATACTAATTATGGTAATTTCTAGGTGGTGGTATTAATTTCCTTTTTATTTTCATATTTTCTGCATTTCCTCAAAATGATATGTTTTTAATAAAAACAATAGAATCATTTTTCTTTAAAAACAAACTGAAGCAAATATAACAAGAGATTAACTATAGTTAATTCTGGATGATAAGAACATAAACAATTATTCCCTTCTTTGCATTTTCCTGAACTCATTTAATTTTAAAACAATAACAACAAGAGTAAAAGGGCTGTATTCATTATGCTTCCTGAAACTGAAGTTAATCCTCAGCACACAAAATGATAACTACGCAGTTCACAACTAGACTTTTTTATTCTGAACTATTTTTAGACAGCTAACCCATTGATAATAGGTAAATCTCAACCCTAGATCAATTACTAGACCTTTCAGCTCTCAGTGACAAATTACCAGCCCCTATTCTTCTGGTGTGGAAGTGTAATGGTGTAATGGTAGATTAGGCAAGGGGCACTGAAAAACTATACCTCTTATATTTAAAATCTTCCTATTATTTCAGAAAAAAAAAATAAAAGGAAAAGAAAAGAAAGACTAATGAACATAGAGTAGAAAATTCTTGAAAATACTAGAATCTAGGTAATAGGTACATGAAGGTTCATCATACCATTTTCTCTATATTTTTGTATGCTTGAATTTTTTTCATAATACATTTGCTCAAATCCCTCATATATTACACAAAGAATTCTTTGCAATTTCTAAACTCATCTTTAGAACAAAACAGCTCTTCCTTCTGGAGAGTTAAGCCAATTGGTCATTATATTGCGAAATATTTTAATCAAATAACTAGATTTTTTTCTAGTATCACCTAAGACTACTTGTGAAAAGGGCCTATTTGATGAGGGGAAAGGAAGCAAGGTTAATTTTACAGAAGGAGATAATTCAGCAAGAGCAACCAGAGACAGTTGCACAGTTGGCGGAGGGGTGGCAACTTATACAAGGCCACCAAAGATGTATTTTGCTTTCTTTGAAAATTTGTCCAGTTTTTTGTTATCACATGAAATCATTTCACACACTATGCTGGCTTTCCTCACATCAGACAGTAAATACCCTCTTAGACACTGTCTTACAAATGGTGAAAAATATAAAGCCACTCATAATCACATATCCTTCACCTGCTTTCCATTAGAGAAGCTGGTAAAGCAAAATGTTTGCTTTACTAGTCTCCTTTATAACTAGGCCCACAGACCATACAATCTAGTTCTAGACAATGAGACATAGGAGAATGCCTTCTCTGGGGCTTCTGGGAAAGATCTTCTTATCTTGATTTTTAAAAAAAGAGGTACTCTACCATGTACCATCCTCTGCTCCCTCTCTTAGAATGTAAGCTATTATGCCCAACTTATAATAAAGATGGCCAGAATTGCAGGGATGCAGGTCAAGTTCTAACATTGTTAATTAACGTCCTGTACCAGTACTAGACACTACTTACATCGGACTTCTTGTTATGTTAATATATATTATTTATATATTAAATATGTTATATTATAACATATAGAAATATGAGTATATTAAAAACCTATTTCTTTAAGCTAAGATGGATTGGATATTTTGCTTTGTTTGTTTTGTTATGCTGTTGATACCTGCAGCCTAACACATCCCTAACTAAGTTTTACCATTTACTACTTATGCCACCTGAAGCATAACTGAGCCTCAATTTCCTGCAAAAACCCAGAGATAATATTTGAGAAACTCAGTTTTTACACAGAGTGTGTCACTTAGTAAAAGATAACTTAATCTGAGCCATAATGTCTATCACATCTAGCATCAAAGAACACTTTAGTGGAAGAAGCTAAATGTTAATCACTGTCACCACAGAACCCTAGTTCTAAGGCAAAGAACTTTTTTTTTAATTTTATTTTATTGAGTTATAGTCAGTTTACAATGTTGTGTCAATTTCCAGTGTAGGACACAATTTTTCAGTTATACATGAACATACATATATTCATTGTCACATACTGTTTCACCGTGAGCTATCACAAGATCTTGTATATATTTCCCTGTGCTATACAGTATAATCTTGTTTATCTATTCTATATATATATCTGTCAGTGTCTACAAATTTCAAACTCCCAGACTGTCCCTTCCCACCCACCTCCCCCCTGGCAATCACAAGTTTGTATTCTATGTCTATGAGTCTGTTTCTGTTTTGTATTTATGTTCATCTTTTTTTTCTTTCTTTTATTTTTTTTTTTAGATTCCACATATGAGCAATTTCATATGGTATTTTTCTTTCTCTTTCTGGCTTCACTTAGAATGACATTCTCCAGGGACATCCATGATCCTGCAAATGGCATTATGTTGTCATTTTTATGGCTGAATAGTATTCCATTGTATAAATACACCACATCGTCTTTATCCAGTCATCTGTTGATGGACATTTAGGCTGTTACCATTCTTGGCTATTGTAAATAGTGCTGCTATTAACACTGTGGTGCAGGTGTCATTTTGAAGTAGGGTTCCTTCTGGATATGTGCCCAGGAGTGGGATTACTGGGTCATATGGTAAGTCTATTCCTAGTCTTTTGAGGATTCTCCATACTGTTTTCCACAGTAGCTGCACCAAACTGCATTCCCACCAGCTGTGTATGAGGGTTCCCTTTTCTCCACAGCCTCTCCAGTATTTGTCATTTGTGGACTTTTGAAAAGAACTTAAAGGGTGTGGGAAGATTATATGTCATGAACTGAACTGTTTCCCCTGAAAATTCATATATTGAAGTCCTTATACCCAACGTAATGGTATTTGGAGATGGGGTCATGGGAGCTAATTAGGGTTAGATGAGGTCATGAGATTGGAGCCCTCATGATTGGATTAGTGTCCTTATAAGAAGAGGTATCAGAGAGTATCCCCCCTTGCTGACCCTCTTTCAGCCCTGTAAGGACACAGTGAGAAGGTGAAGGTCTGCAAGCCAAAAAGAGAGCTCTCCCCAGGAACTGAATCAGCTGGCATCTCAATCTTGGACTTCCCATCCTCCAGAACTATGAGAAATAAACCCTGTTGTTTAATCCATCGGTCTATGGTATTTTGTTATGGTAGCCTGAGCTGACTAAGACACTATGTGAACAACATATCCCAGAAAGAGGCCAATAGGACAGAAAGGAAAAACTGCAGTGCTTAAGAAAGCCTGGCATCTTCCATAAATATTTAACAAAGAGTAGATCCTCTTCATCCTACCTTCCATTCATCCCTCAGCCTAAAGCAGTAACTGCCTCAAAGACTACAAACCATCTTTGTATCAGGGGTGAAGAATGAAAATCCCACATTCATTTTATCTTCCTTTCCCGCTCTGCTGGAGGAGGGGAATGTGGAGCCTCACTTTATAACCAAGTTTCCTTATAGTAAGCTTGACAGTTAATCACATTGGGTTGGGAGTTATTCAACATGGTTTCAAATATAGGTTCTGTCAATTATTAACTTCGTGGCCTTGATTAAGTCAATTTCATCATTAGCAAAGTAAGGATAATAATAGTATTTATATCTACTAAATGAGATCGTGTATAAAAAGCACTTAGCCAGTGACTGGTGTGACAGAAAGTACTTGATTAATGTCACAGCAAAAAAAAATAAAAAATAAAAAAAAAATAAAATCAATGATGGGATCAATGAAGAACAGTCAAGGCAAATTTTACCGAAATCTTATGAAATTTTGATTCACCTCACTGCAGCCACTTAAGAGGAAAAATGGATTTACCTCTTTTTCTACCACTGTTTAGCCTAGCTTATTTTCAAAACAGCGAATAATGAAAAAACATAAAAAAACAAAGAAAACATGCACTTCATACCTTCCATTTAAATAAAATATCCCAAATGAAATTAATTATTACCTACCTGAGAGTTTTCAAGTTAAAAACAAAGGTATCAAATAACCTCAACAAGACGTAATGTCCTAATGAGTTTATTATCTTATAAACATAATAATTATGACCTATGGTACACATATAAAACAATACAATCTACCTTCTTCCCATAAATACACACTCCAAGTGATCAAAACTATATACTAGAAGATATTACTCAGCGATCACAGCTTAGATGCCAAGCTTTCTAACAGGCCTTAACTTGCACCTGCAAATGGCTGGTGAATGCTCCTCTTCCAGGTAATAACTGCACATCAAGCACATCAATTGGGGTCCCATAGCAACAACATTTCAGCTTTAGAGTTTGGAAGTAAAAAAAAGGAACAGAGTGAGATAACCTAGATGGTAAAAGAAACCTCTAGGTAAAAATGACATGTTTTAACTGACAACTAAGACATTTATGAAGATAAAAACTACAAACCACTTTATCAATAAGGGCTCAAATGACAGAAAATTCTTAAATACATTATCAAATGAGGCTAGAATTCAGCCTAAATCTGATCATGTAAGGGAAAGTCAGAGGGCTCCAAAAACGGACACACAAACAGAAAACACTAGTTGACTGAGACCTCATGTCCTTGTTCTTCAATGTACAGGTTGGAAGGGTAAATGATAATCCCTCGGGAAGACTAACGTGAACTGAGCCAAAACAGTAAAAGCCTATGTGAATGTCTTTTTTTTTTTTCAGTTCTATATACAGTGAAACTGCAGGACTCCTGATTCTTGCACTAGAATTCTGTAGTTTCTACATTGCTACTCTTTCACTATGAAAGATTTAATTTATTTCAATAACAATGAAATGTCTCACTATTAAAATACCACAGTTGACACACCCTAAATGTCACAAAGGGAATTTGAGAAAAACAAGTCCCAAGACAAAAACTGGATACAAAAACCAAGACTTAAAGACACTCAAAAGTTGTTTTTGTACTGTTTCAAATCTTTATATGATCTTATATGAATTTAATTTATACAAAACAAAATAATCTAATAAATTATGACTAATTTAGGGTAAATCAGTAATCCCTCTTTCTCCAGGTTTGAGATTACCTTTTAAAAATAATATTATTTAAAGTCTTATTTTTATGTGATTACCTCTGAAGAATTTGGCTACTATGGCTGTATATTTTCCTTTCTATGCTAAATATTACATCATATGTTTGAAATTTGTCTTCATAACTACAATGGTGCTTACTAAATATCTTTAGTAAGTATTCCCTGTCTCCTACACTGTTGGTGAGAATGTAAATTGGTACAGCCCATGCAGAAAACAGTATAGAGGTTCCTTTAAAAGTAAAAATAGAATTACCAAAGATCCAGCAATCCCACTCCTGTGCATATATTTGGAAAAGGGGAAAACTCTAATTCAAAAAGATACATGCACACAAATGTTTGTAACAGCATTATTCACAATAGTCAAGACATGTAAGCAACATAAGTGTCCGTCAACAGAAAATGAATAAAGAAGATATTGTATATATATAATGAAATATTATTCAGCCATAAAAAGAATGAAATATCACCATTTTCTGCAACATGGATTGACCTAGAGATGATCATACTAAGTGAAATCAAAGACAAATACTATATAATATCACTCATATGTGGAATCTAAAAAATAATACAAATCAAATTATTTAAAAAACAGAAACAGACTCACAGATATAGGAAACAAACTTATGGTTACCACACGGGAAAGGGGAAGGGGAGGGATAATTTTGGGGAATGGAATTAACAGATACACACCACTATATATAAAAAGATAAATAACAAGGATTTACTGTATAGCACAAGAACTATATTCAATATCTTGTAATAACCTATAATGGAAAAGAATCTAAAATAACATGTATATATATGGAAATGAATCACTTTTCTGTATACCTGAAACTAACACAATATTGTAAATCAATGATAGTTCAATTGAAAAATAAAGAGTGGTCACTGCTCAACAAATATTGAATGAATTTACAAATAAAGTGTTCCCTGACTAACTGCAAAAATATCATGACTTGGGCTCCTCAGAGATCAGACAAAAATTTACACTTTTAAAATAACAGTATTTTAAATCAGATGTGCTATGTCTATATGCTGAAAGTTGCTTCCAAAATTGCACAATTTAAGTATTGTGCAATAAAAGACATTCAAAACCTAACTTCACATTTTTATTTGATTTTATTTTTGAAAACCAATTTTTTCTTAATTTATGAAGATAAAAATACCAGTTTCATTAATACATACTCTATGTTTAGCTTCATCACTGAATAATGAAATTGTGTATGATGAGGCATACTAACTCTTGAAAAATCTACACTTTGATGCTATATTCAGATTTTTCTTAAAATAAATTAAATCCGAAAATGGTAAGACAATTTCAAAACGATCCAAAGCTTTGGTCCACTTGTGTTGTTTGGATACATTGTTTTTCAATGTTAAAGCAAAAAATAAAACCTATCGAGAAGAAGAAAAGTGACTTAATCAAAAAAGAGCAGTTTCTATTTGAATACTTGACTCTAATAATCATATTGGCCACAGTATGGACATGTGTCTACATTTTCAGTGTTTGTGTAACTGTTAGAGAGATCTTTGAGATGTCAGTTTTTTTGAAAATGCAGATAAAGTAATTTTGATGCCAAATCTGGTATCAAATTAGTTTTCCCCACAAAAATTTTGGATTTGGTCCTTAATTTATCAAAAACAGAGACCTTTGTGAAAGGAGAAACACTTAAATTGGCTAGCCCACCAAATGCTAAGATAAAATGAAAGTTATGATACTTTATTTGAGCTGATTTTTTTTATAGGAACCGTATGTATGACTTTCACTTTCTAGAAAGTGGTTTTCTCTTGAACACACATCAGAACCATTCATCATAATATAATTGCAAGTTGTCAGTCAGGGCCGCACCCTTCGCTTTGTGGCAAACCGCCAACACATCTGTCAGAAGCACTCATAAGCTTCCGTGTGTTATTGTAATCCTCTACAAAGAGAACAAGCCCATTCACCGATTTCACATTTTCCAAATGAAACAATGACTTGCTTAAAACCCAATCCAAGTGAAATTGTTGTGTTTTCCTGCAGACCATAAGCTACTTTCTCACCAAGTGACTACTCGTACCAGTAGTTAAAGAGATTCATTTATCTTGTATACAGCTGATTTCTTTATGTGCTTAGATATGCATTTTTAAAAACAAATAGGAAAAGAGGAATCTCTACGTTGTATGATATGTGTTTAACTATACAACATGCATATATTCATAATTGCTTATAAGTGTGATAATATACTATTCAATAAATTCCTTTTCTTTGACTGTCCTTGTGTCATACAAACACTATGTATTGATAGAAATCAAATTCACTTTTAGTAAGAACAAAATGTGCTCTGGTATTATAGCAGGTCAATTTAATTATATTTGACTTAAATCATCCCCACAATCTGAAAGAATCAACTCTCAACAGAGTAGCATAGTGGAAACAGGATAAAATTCCTTGTAGCTACCATCAAGCAAGAGTTAAATAGAGTTCTTTTATTCATTCTCTATCTGGCCTTCCAAAGAAGTTTCCAAGTATTAGGAGAAGTAAAGTCCAAAATCTTTAACACCAATAAAATAAACCTCTTGTGAAAAAAAAAAGAGCAAAGATGTCAAATGTTCATAAGTCACAGCCTTTCAAATTGCCTTTAGTTGTATACATGTGTTCCATTGCTAACTTGCCTGCATGCTCGCTCTCTCCATGTAACAGAGACCAAAACTACAGCAGTCAAAGAAGCTTTTTTATGTTAACTTATTTGCGATCTGAATGACAAACACATGACTTACTAGTATCAAAATTATGAGTATCTTTTTCTAAAAGATAGAGTAATTTCCTCACATACACACAAATATATTTATGTAAAAATATATTGATATTGATATATGTGATTTCTCCTACTGTTTCTCAGAAACAAAAGTAAAACTTTCAGAAACGATGGAAATGATGGAAACAAAAACTCTAAGCCCAGTAAAACTTCAGCTGGCTATCAGGCATAAGTAAAATATATATTTACTAGATAAAATACATATAAAAAACATACTTTATAATAAGTACCTATAGGTGGTAACTATACCAAACATACAGATTCCATATTAATATCTGTTAATATCATACTTAATTCAGACAAGTGAATTTCAACACTTTATCTTATTCAACTTTCATTTAACAAATTATTTAACAGTATCAAGTAGGTGATAATAATATCCCAATTTTACAAGATATTCAGAGGGTGACTTTCCCCAGACCAACAAAAATTCCTATCTCTAGATTTTTTAAAATGCATGATATTATCATGTGTATTGCCACTGAATTATAGGCATATACAAATATAAACACATACATAAAGTTATGCGATATAGACATAAATTTATCATACACCCTTATACTAAAAAGGGCAATAAAGATTTGAGAAATATAGGGAAAACAACAAGGCCCATTTGTTGCAATAAAAAATTAATTTAGCATGCCTTATCTCATGAATCTCAACTAATAATTTTAGCAGCAATGCTTTCATATATTCATTTCATAATAAAACATATAGTTATGAAACCCAAATAAAATGCTTCCCCATCGATTCCTCCTATTGAGATGAAGAGATACAATCAAGTAACTCTTTTACTGAGTTTGATAAAAGGATAATAAATATTTGCATTTGATAAAATGCAATAAAACTATGCCACCAGTCTTTATTGGAAAGATGTACAGATGTTCATTTGATTTGCTTCACATCAAACTGAAAGATTTTCTAGATTCAAGATAAAGTTTATTTTTAAAATATATTTACAAGTTTAACTACTAGACCATTACATATGAAATGATTGTGCAGTGGAGATTAATACAAAATTTTCTTGAATATTGAAATAGCAAACTGATCAGTTATAACTATTTCTTGATACCTTTATTTTAAAAATGGCTGCTCTCTTAGATGTTAGTTTTCCAGGACAAAAAGCTTTTGCTATTCCAATTTTAATGCAAAAATATGTTTTCTTTGTCAAAATTCATCATCAATATGTTCATTTACTTAGACTATTTCTAATTAATTGCTTCAGTGTAGTAATATTTTAAGAAAGGAGAAATTTTGTGGGAAATCAGAGCAACAAATCCAGCTCACCAAAAACTGTCATCTCTAAGCATCATAAAACTTAAATAATGCTAGATTAAAAGTTCAAATCTATAATATTAATCTGTTACAAAATAATTATAATCTGTTAAAATAATTATATTTATTTGTTTCATGATAAAATTCAATTCTAAAAAATAGTGTATATGATTAATCTCTGAACCCCTATGATATTTATAAGATATGGAAACTATTCCAGCTAGAGACTATAAGAGTATCACTAACTCTCTTCAAAAAACAAAAATTTAGCAGTTATAAAAACATTAATATAATAAGAACTTGATCCTTATCAGTTTTTCAAGTCTATTTGTAACTTTAAAAAATACAAATAATTCATTATTGTTGAATTCCGTGTTATTATTATTTAGATGATAGCAAAGAAGTATGAATTTGTGGGTTATTTAAAGAAAAATCAGACTAAGTATTAATTTTTGTACATTTAAAAAACTATACATTTTGATAATTCATTACTACTTTATCTGCTATGAAAATTAAGGATATTTTAGGAATTTCATGTTCCTAAAGTAATACTCTCACTACTTGAAGTCTGATCATACACAAACACACATATATTTGCCTACTATTTTGGCAAGATAACAATACAACTCTTTAAATTGCCCATATTAAAAATGATAGAATCAAAATTTTTGGGTACCATATGGTACCCAATAAATAGATACATATACAGAGGGGGAGAGAGAAATTTATTGGGTACATATGTATATGTACCCAATAAATATATATAGAGAGAGACAGAGAGAGAGAAAGAGAGAGAGAAACCTGTAATAGATAAATTTATCTTTATATATGACTTTGCTAAGGCTGAAAGTCAAATATAAAAATGAAAACTTCTATTACAATACCACTCAGTTCATGTCAATTGAATGGGAATATCCAAACCAAATACTGGGTAGCAAATGACTCAAATGGTATTCATGCAAGATACAGGCAATTTTTATTAGTTACAAATAATCCATAAAGAAGAAAATGTGGCAATTTACTTTTTAAAAGTTAGATTTGGTTAAAGATATTAAAAAGAAATATAACATTAAAAACATTGACTAGAATTCTTGAATGGTTTTATAAGAAAAAGTAGATGATTTTGTGTTGCAAAATGGAAGTGTCCAACATAATTATGCTTAAAAACTGAAACAATTAATTATTCCAAGTCAAGTATCTCTGTACAGTTTATCAAAAGATGATTTTCTTTACATCATAATTGACAAAAGGGATCGTGAACACAAACATACATAAACATTACAACACTACCATAAGAGAATCCTTTGTAAAAATACTAAGAAATAATTTATGTGGCTTTAATTTTTATTTTAATTAAAGTTGCTAAAACTTATTCTAAGCCTTTTTTACTTTGATTTTATGCTATTTAGAACCACTTATCACAATAAATTTTCTCAAGTAAATGATATAATTGAACCTGTATTTATAACAAGAATAATATTTGCCATATTTTCTAGCATGATTTGGTAAGCCAAGTAAGAAACTCCATTCAATAGTAATAATGTTCTATAATTTCATTTACTTAAAAAAAAAAGTTCTTCAGATCCATGTAATTCTCCTCTAAACAGCTATAGGTTGAAAATAACTAAAAATATGTCTGTCTTCTTGAAAGATATGATTTGCTGAAAAATATAAAAGATAACCAAGTTCAGATTGTAATTATGCAGTTTCTAATGCTGATATTTAAATAATGTGCTTACACTTAATAATGAGATGGAAGGCTTTTTCCTTCTTAGGCTAATATTTAACAGAAAAGAAGTGTTGTTTTCAACACTGAAATGTTAACTCTAATTACCTAAGACTACAGACACCCTCTCTCTCAAGTCTACCAAACTGCCTCTGGTATGTATTGTAGTAGAGAACTGGGTGTTCATGCTAATCAAATAATCTAATTAACAGAGCTACTATATTTATAGTGCATGGGTTATTAATTTTCATAGAATTTAGGTTATTTGCTACTGAACATAATTTAGTTTTTATTGCTGCAGGTATTATTTCATAATTTGCAAATGTCATCATCAAATTACTAGGCACAAATATCTGCTACATATGTTCTGACAAAATACAAAAAAAAAACTAGTTTTAAGTAGATCTAGATATAGAAATATTTTCAAACTTTCACACTTCAAAGAAAATGTTTTAGATCTCCTCTACTCCTTATCCTATGCTCCCCTGTTTATTCATGCTTCTATTATAGAACTATTTTATATTAATACAACTCTTTATATTCACTCACCCGACAGATACTTATTGCTCACCTCTTATGTCCCAGGCAATGTGTTAGGTTCTAGAGAGGAAAAGATGAATTAAAAATAAGGTGCTCACCCCAGATGAGCTTCAGTTTAGTAGGAAATACAGGCACGTAATGTGGCAAATATGAAAGAGAGCTGGCAGTGCTTTTGTAGGGGAAGCACAGTTACTATAGAAGTTCAGGTGCACCAGTCTGCCCCCACATCCATAATCAAACCTACCCTCTGCTACTTCCCTTTTGAACCTCTTCTGGTCAAGCTGTATTTTATTCCAATTTTTGTCTCATGTGCCTGTTATTTACTGTGCCCATTTAATTTGTTGAATATATTGAATTAATTATCAGTGATGACAAAACATCCTAAACTCTAAACACCTACTTCTTTGTATGTATGACCATTAGCACATACCTCATGTACATAAAAAGCACATAGCACTTACTTCAGCTCTACCTTATGAGGTATAATTTGTTATATGGAACAGATGATTTGGAAGGGCAGGTGCAATCAAGTGAAGCTAACTGGACCATAGATAAATCATACATTCCAGTTTTTATCATTATGAGAAACAAAATAAGTGATGTTAAAATCTCAATTAACTGGATTACAACAAACATAACACTAACTAACTGGATTTATTTTACATTAAACTGATAGAAAAGAGTAATCATAAAAATAATAATTCAAGAAGAAATTTTAAAATTAAAAATGTCCAAGGTATTCTCTAACTTTCCAGTGCCTGGCACTGTATATTGCACACAAGAGGAGCTCAATAAATGTTTGTGAATGAATGAATGAATGAACAATTTACTCAGTTTTCTATACAGTCCATCAAGCCATTCCATATGGTGATCACAGATTCAGTGATACCTCTGAGATTTACCCGATCCTGAATCAATAAAAGCGTATTCAATTATATTACCTATAGTGATCTGCTATAGTAGGAAAATTACCTAAAATTTGTGTAAACATTTTCAATAGGTATGAAAACAAATGAGCTTCCTGAAGAACCCTCAATAAATAATATTCATTTGCTTGTATTTTCTATTCTTTGATTTCTCCAAGTAACCAAAATTTTGATATAGAAAAATAACATTATAAATCATTTCCTGCTATATGCCCTATGAAATAGCAAGATGTATTACTCCAAGGTAAAAGTACTCATACACTTAAGAAACTGAACTTCTTGAAATATAGCTTAATATCATAGTTTTTTTCTAAGTTAATGAACTTCCAGTTATCGTCTTATTTAGTGCTTCTGAAGAGAATTTCCTTCTCTAACAAAAAGATGTCTTTTACAGACTTCCAGAGTCCACTGTTATTTTCAGAACAAGGTGTCAGATAAAAGTATCTCAGTGTGTACTGGGATCAGTGCAGCTTAGCTTTGTGGCTAACCAATGACAACAACAAAAGTTTTGGCATTTCATGGACTGTCAGTGGCTTCCCAACAGGCACACCTGACAGCAAGAACTTGTTAGTATATATCAAGGACAGGAATACTCCAAGACAACCATAGGAACCAAAATGAAGGTCAAACCAAAATAACTGAGATATTCCTATGTCTGATATGATGATCAATATGTCAATGAGGCATTTATGAGCTACATGAATTGTTATGTAGAATTCTGTCTCATAAAAAAAGAAATGCTAACAGGTATATTCTGAGAAATTATCAAATGCTTTTTACCATACTCAGCCTCTATTTCCTCAGCCTTGTCCCTATTTTCCACCTTTCAGTTATTGCAACCTCATCCTCACGTTTGATATAAAAAACACAAATGACAAATATTAATATCAATTAAATAGTGGCAGCAGAAAATTTGGATGTCTATTAGTTTCAATGTGTTTGACATATTCTATAATTTACATTTTTAAATTAAACTTTAATCAAGTCAAAAAAAGTGGCTGGATAGATGAAATAACAATAGGAAATATTGAAGATTTTTAAAACTAGATGATGGATTTTCATAAGGGCTCATTATGCTCCCTACTTTTATGTGGTTTTGGAAGCTTTCCATAATAGAATTTTTTTTAACTAGCATTATTATGAAAAATGTAAGAAAAGAAAAGTCAAAATCTGACAGTTTTTCAAGCAGCGTGAAAATAGAAATATACTTTCTGTCACTATTGTTGATATGGTCATGTAGATAGATCTGTGAAATGTAACCTTGTTATTCTGATTAAACAAATCACTCAAGAGAATATTAATATTTGATTAAGTTTGAGAGCAAAGGGACATGCTATACTGTGCTATACCATCTCCTTCTATCTCTCCTCCTATCAATCTCTCTCTTTCTCTTTCTCTCTGTCTCTGTCTCTGTCTCTCTCTCTCTCTGTCACACACACACACACACACACACAAATGCATGCTCCTCCCAAACTGACTATTACTATCCTAAAAGAACCACCTCACATCTTGAAAACAACCTAGAAGTGGTCAAATAAAGCAGAGGCCAGAAAGTTTACCCAGTCCTAATCAGATAAGTTTGCCATGCAGGTTAGCTCAGAGGCCCCATTACACCCAACTACTCCACCCAGACACCATGCTTATCGTATTGAATGGCAACATGGAAGAATAGAAAGAACACTGAAGTAGTTACCAAGTGACCTAAATTTTTACTTCAGCTTCCCATTTACTAGCTATTCAACATATCAATCATTAATTTCCTCACTTCTAGAATAGGGAGAAAGTCATATCTGCCCTCCTTCCCACTCAAAATTTTTATGAGATTCAAATAATGTATGTATAAAAGACCTTTACAAACTGTAAACTACTATGTACAATTAGAGTGTTATCAACCTAACAAACTAAAACTTAAAAGAATTACTGGGGCATCCATTTATATAAAATAAAGCCATTACAAATTTGATCCCATACATAGAAGATTTTTAGGGCCATGGATACTGTCAGAGGGTTCCTGAGTTTCCCATTGATTTTGAAACAGTGAGCAGGAAAGAAGAAAGATACGTTGCAAATGAAATTTTAAATGTCTGGAAGCTCATGTATATTGAATCTGCATGAAAAAGAGAAGGGGAGAAATTGAGCCAAGTTTCCTGGCAACAGTATCTCCCACCTTCACAAATACCCTTCAGGCTTCATGCTGCCTTTCATACTTTAAGGTTACACTGGTTATTTATTAACTCAATTTTACCTAAAAAATGTTAAGGAGAGGACATAGAAAAAAGGCAGAAGTACAGTAAAATTTCCCAAGGGTCCACTATTCGCTGGAAATGGCCTAGACTGAGGAGATTGTCTTCCCAACATACTCAATTTCTTCAAACTCTTGCTCAACTCAAGTTTATGCCAAAGCCTATTCTATCAACATATTTGAATTTATAAAGTTACCCTACTACGGACCAGCCATTTAAATACTTCATTCAATTTCTGTCCACAAAGCCTCATGCACCTGTACTTTTGATCGGTTTTTTAGTCCCATGTGTATCATTCCCAACCTCCTAACATGATAGTTTGTTGGCTTTGTTTGTTTATTTGGGAATTAGACATACTAAGTATAAGAAAAAGTAGTTATCAGAAATGGATATCAAAGTGGAGAGAGAAAATACTATCTAAAGCTTGAATTTTCTTCAAACCTTTCTAGGCAATGCTATATTCCTATACACCTTCCAGTAAGATAATTTAGGGCTCATTCATCCATTTATTCATATCCTAAGAAACATGTGTAAGCATATACTATACGTAAGACTATGAGGGCTTTTCAATAGTATATCAAACAGTGAAGTTTCAAAGGTAGTTCAGTTGCCAAAACACACCCTTGATTCCTCACTGCTACATGATATCTCTACATAGAAGTTATCCTTCGACAAAGGGAAAGTATTTTACACAATATTTTTTTCCAAAACACACCGAGATCCATGACTCTGATTTGCCTCACATTTATTTCTCAGTCTCTATTAAACAAATCATATTTAACATGAACATATTCAAAGTATAATTCTCTGCAAGTTGAAATGAAAACTAATTTTTTTACCTTTGCTTTATAAATTTCCAACCCACAAACTGATGTTTATTTAAAGGTCAGAAAAAATATTATAATAAACTCTTGGCATTAAATATCTTTACATCAATGGATTTATTGAGAAAAAGTTAAATAAAGGCATCAAAACAAATTACAAGAATTAAAAATTTTAATTAACCAAGAAAAAAGTTTCTATTAATTATTCATATATTTAAAAACAATTATTATTCTCTACTAAAATCAGTTACATAAAGTAAGATAAGACTGTCCTCAGCACTTTTAAACAAGATTACCTAAGTGGTTGGAATAAAAATAATTTTATTTCATATAACTACTGTGTTGTGTGAATGGAAACTGAGGTGCAGAGTGTGCAACTAGACCTGTACATATGAAGTAACAAGTTTGGCATACTTTAGAGGCTTCTAAAATCTCTTTGAGCATGGCTACATCAAAATTTTCATCCTTTAAATAGCTAAGGTTTTCAGCAGGCAGTAAATAATGTGAGTACGAAAAGAACTGGGGTATCTCACTTTTATCTTTTTAATCAAGAGTCAGATTGCTATGCCTAAAGACATTTTCCCTCTTCAACTTAAAGAAATGAACATGTCAGATTAGATAAATCACTAGACAGCTGCTAACAAAAACCCTAGGTGTGCCTCTTAATTTACTAAAGCCCAGATGCATCCAAATCAAAGACTAAAAGAGTACATAAATGACAAACCCCCTAGAAAACTTTCTGGTACATTTGGGCTTTATTCAGATTCTATCAGTTCTGTCTCTGACAAATCAGTCCTGGATTTAAATCTATGCAAGAAGTAAAAGCAGAAGCTGACTGGCCCAACAACAAAAAGGGGTACATCATAGGTCTAAAAGTCCAGCTGAATATTCTATTCTGGCTGTATCCCAAAAAACACCAGTACTCATCCGCAAGGAAAGAATATAATGATGGAAATGGACTTTGAGCATTGCCACAATGGCTCTGCTGGGAGCTGAAGCCTAATTAGGGTGATTAGATATAAAATCTTTTAACAAGCATAATTTTAATAAAAGCACAAAACCTGAAATTTCCTACACCTGCAATGATTTGCAATGAATGTTTCCGTTTCAGTTGCCATATTCACTATACTTGTTTGAGTTACTACCTACAGAATGGAGCAAGTCAACCCAGATTCACTGTCTTACAGTATCAAGAAAGTGCCTTCCACTAGGGCCATGAGTCTTCACGTCTTCTGACAAACACAACCAAAGTACAGCAAGATCTCTCAAAAATCTGAGTGAAAATAAACAGATCATAATCAAAGAGGAAAGAAAATAGCTTTCAAGTTTTCTTACTTGGTGAATTATTTCCATCTGAAACTTATGAAATCATCCATTTTTATGACACTTTTTAATAGTAATATTTGGGATTATTAGCATGATAAACTTCTCACCTATTCATCTTTTACTTAAAAAAATCTGCTCATCTTATGACTAACACCTTGGCATTCAAACAAATACTGTGCTGAGACAGAAAAAATAAAACCTGTATAAATGACAGAGTGTTCAACCATGAACACATTGTCTTTTATGAATATTATAATCACAGAATCAATAAGCCTACAAAGAAAAAACAGGACACAAAACGTGTTTTGTCATTTCTGACGAAGTTATAAAAACAACAGACATTCAATATGCCAAGTGTTCTTCAATCCTTCATAATCATAGCCTTATTGAAGTGAGGACAAAAAGGGTCTAATTGCATAGGAGCAATCTCAATGTAATAGGTTATACACCCAGGCACTGCTGCACAATACAACAAAAACAACGTTCCCTGTGTATAGCAGAATGTCATCTCTCATTTTCAGGCAATTACCTTCTTTCTTGTCAACAGTTTTAATAACCTCCATCATCTCTAAAAGACTTTTGCTTCAGTTAAATAATTTTCAGCTTTTTAATATGCAAATGTGCTTGTTCATATGCATGGGTGAAGTGGCACTGCTACTTGAAATGTGTCAGTACATTGTGGAGCACCTGCACCTCGGGGAAGCTTGATTTAATTGACACCTAATACTATTCATTATTCCACTTAGTGAGCAACTCCTATTAGTCACCTGTAGGTATTCCTATAAGCAGTGCTTTGGCCACCAATAAAAATATGAATATATCTATAAATAGAATGTCCATATTTAGTAAACGGGGTTCACTACTGTCAGAGCTTTAGGGGAAGAAATGAGGGGTAGTATGGAATCAATAGTTTTTTCAGCAAGCCATTTATAAACTTGCTTTCATTTTTCTATAGATTGCTACATACATGAAGAGAGGCATTGTCTGGTAAGTACAGGATGCTGTGTTTTCCTTTATAAGGCTCAATAAGTAATATCCTGCTTAGTGGAATGAATACATAAAGTGGATGGATAGATGGATGGACAGATGGACAGATGAGTGGATAAGTGAAATAATGAATAAACAAGCAAACCAAACCAACCTTCTAAAATATACCACTAGTTTTTATTTTTGTTTTTTTAAGTCAGTAGGGTATTCTTAATTCTACTGACTCCAGCTCAAAGGTGTTATTTAAACTGAATTCCTTACCATTATATATGACCTACATATGCCACAAAGTTAAAAAGATAAAGGCAGAGTCTTGCCAACAAACATTTACTGATGTTACCTTCTGAGGTAAATTAACGGCTAAGAGAGAATGCTATTGTGAGGCATGTGGGATAAACCACTTTAAAATATCAGCTGGGAGAATTATAACACATATGGGATTTTGTGTATTTATTGGTATTAAGGTAATAAACATGTACTGTGAATGATTACAACTTAAATCTATTAGTCTTTTTTGCCTTTATGAAAATGGAAGGATTAACAACGAAGAGTATATGCAGACTTGATAATATTGGGGATGCCTCTTTACCACATGGTCCATGACCTTATTGTCCAGGCCACATTTCTTTCTGGCATTAATGCATTTGTTAGTCCCAGAAGGCTTAAACTACAGATGTTTAACATCCTGCTTATGGACAGATCATCTGGAATACGAAGTGAGAAATCTATACTACTTATTAGTATATATTATGAGTGTAACAGAGATTTAATAGCCCATTCAAACAAGATTAGTGAAACCATAGCTCAGGAAAAAAAGTATCATCTTAACGGAGATATGCTCTCAAACCTGCAGGGAGGGAGAAAAAAAAAGAACTGAAAGCATATTTTCAGCTGGAATATGTTTTAGGACATCAAAAGAATTTGTCACTAATTAATGTTGTTTATATAGTAGCATAAGAAACATTAATTATAGCCTTCAACGTAAACTTAAAACCTTTTTATGGAAAGGGGATTTATAAGTTAGGTGGTAATCTGGCTCTTTGGAAGGCTTATCTACAATATACTGAAAGTGATTATAAATCATGTTAATGTCAATGATCCAAAGAAAAGTGAGGTGATAGAGGAAAAAGATTGAGTTCTCCTAACCCCCAGATCCTATCATTTCTAAAGAATAAGGAGAAAAAAGGAAAAAGAAAGCAGTGGTCAACCAGACCTTTGTTGGTATCCCCCAAAATGTAATCTCTAAGCTGAAGAATGGCAGCTGGCAGAACAGCTGGTGAATAGGATTAATGTCAGAAGAAAGAAATAAAACTCAACATATGTCCAAGCCTGCGGTGCTGGGACTGAGCATGATTATACCCCGACGGATAGGCTGAATACAGCTGGAAAGTGCCACTGTGCCATGCTTCTCTACCCCACAAGGTCATTGCTAAGAAGTGCAGCTAATGTCTGAACAGCAAATTTAACTTTGACTGAAGAATTTAGTCACCGAGAAGGAGAGAGGGAACCCAGATTTTTAAATCTACCCATGTGCTGAATAGTTTAACCCTCTGTGCTGGGTTTGCTGTACCACAAAGCAAACCAAAAGACAGATCAGCAATTGAACCTAACAGATTGCACTAAAGTAAATATAATTTTTAAATCATTTAAACCGCTTAATCTCATCTCAATCACATCAAATATGTTAGAGCAAACATATTTCCATCTTTCATTTAGAGTTTAAATAGGCACAAAAGAGGGAAAAAATCTAATTAAATGTAACAGTATATAGTTTTGTAAATCGCCAGTGATTTTCAAACTAAATGTTTTAAAGTTACTTCATCACAATTAACAAAAATATTTTAAAGAAGCAGTTTTTCATAGCACAACCATCGTGTTCTCAAACTGAACATGAGGAAGTTATATCTTCCTCACCTATCCCCAGGTTGTAGTTGGGCAGCTTTCAGGTTTTTGTAACAGTGGATTAGAGACACCAGAATTTAACTATTGAAGCTAGTTACAGTGATGAACAGTAACCAGCTGGACATTACTGATAAATGAGAAAAGGCTTTATTTATAGAAACTTAGGCAGAGTAAACTCTATCCAATTATTTCCTTGTTTAACAACTACTGTAAACATTAAAAAAAAAAAAAAAGAGAGATCAGTAATCATTACTAAGAAAGTATTGCCCTATTTGTTTCTGTCCTTTATTTCTTTCAGATGGCTGAGCTAACTTGAATTCAATGATCATATTATCAGAGGCAACAAATCACCTTCCCATCTAGAAACAGCTAGCACTCTCACTACATTCTTTTGGCAATACATCCTTAAGTTGGAGTGGGAGCGAGGGGAGGAAGGTAGAGAATTTTATGACAAAGAAGAATGGAGTTATGACTCTTACAGGCCTAAGGGCATAGCTCCATAGCCTCAAAGGAAATCCTGTGAAAATCCTTCGACAAGCAAAAATCTACCCAAATAGTCATTTCCTAGAGAAGTTACATTTTATTTCTTATATCTAGAATTGGCAAGGTGGGGGGTGAGGGGTGGGCACCACAGTGAGAGATGTCATGCCCTGTATCTCCTATGCTAGCATTGTTTTGAGGCTGTCAGAAACCTAGAGCAGGGTTATTCTCTGCAATCAAATGTAAACTTATCACCAACTTGCTTAATTTCTTTTCTCTCTCTACATATCAACTAATTCCTAGCTTATACATGCAATATAGCATCCTCAATACAAAAGAAAAATTCTAGAAATTAGGAAACAAAACTTTAGGGATTTTAGGTAAGCATAATAATAGTTTGAAATTCAAAGGGGGAATCTATCTGATTTTCTTTTTCAAACAATTGTCAAAAAAGCACAGTCAAATTTATGAGAGGGGCTTCTTCCCTCTCAGGTAAGATACTCAATGGGCCTTTCAAAAGGCACTTCAGATAGTCTATCAGGACAGAAAAATTATTGCATGTTCATTGCTTTTGTCCAAAAATTATTTTTCAATGACCTGACTTTCATTTTGTGTACATGACACGTTTTACTTAGCTCTAGGAATAAGTGACAACTTCCAATGCCTGTGGGAATTTGGACATCTTTATTTCATTTATAAATTTTTACTCACACATTAAAAGACTTTCTGGTATATGAAAATTTTTAAATGTTGATCTGGTATAGTTTACAGCTCCTATGAAATCTCAAATTGTCCTACATTAAATGTTTAACACGAAGAAAACCTAGTCATTTCTGGAAAACTCAGATGCTGGAAAAGTCTGTTTATAATCCAAATAAATATTTAAATGGAATTGCCAATTTTAATGCTGTTATAATGGCTACTACCATTTTATAAAATTCCAAGATTGCATGCTTTGAGGCTTAATGGCATTCAACATTTTTTAGAATCTTTAAATGCTGAAAAAATGTTTTTATTTGCCATTACAGAATATGGAAAGAAACCCACATAGCTTATTAATGTCTTCTGAATTGTTTAAGAGGATTTTAAGATATGAGTTAAAAGAATTTCATAATCTTAATTTCAATTTCTCCTTTTCATTTAATAGTAGACATTCATTAGGACCCACACACTGTAATAAATTATAATAATTTCAAACAAGAATTAAATTACTAGGTACCTAGTGAAAGAGCCATTTTTTCTTAGGTACCCTGTAATCTAACTGTCAGATTTAAAATTTATTCCCAATCAACTCTTCACAACATTCACATTTATTCATCTATGTTAAATTAATAAAAGGTGTGAATAATACTGACAAAATTGATCATTATTGTTCATGTAGATTTAGAAAATTATAAGGTAATCTAAAATGTAAAAGGAATTGAGAGAAACTATTAAGGTTCTTATAAATAAATTCATCCTATGCTATTTTTTCAAATCAAGACTGAAACTTCTACGAGACTTATTTAAATTGACTATACAAGCTATTTGATAAATTGTACATTTTTATAACATAAACCATTTTCATTATTTTTGACAAATATCAGTACAAAGATTCCACTGTAGCATTAGGGTTCAACAAATACTTTAGGAAGCTATGCCAAAATGACGCTGGAAAGTAAAACCTAATAGTAGCCTGAGACAGTTTATAGCCAATGCAGTTCGATGAAGAAAAGACAACCACAAGGAAACATAAGAAGAGACAGCCCTCCCAGAAAAAGAAAAAAAAAAGAAAACATCTTCATATTTCCTCTAGATAAAGTAATGTATGTATAATTCTTACCTGGACTACCAAAGATAAATACAATTATATTAACTAACATCCTAAACAGAACTCCCTTTACGTAACAGGTTTGCACACTTACTATATTTCCTACATTTAACCTTGCTGACCCTCTCCTCTTAACTGGCATCCCTGAAGATAAAGCGTATCAACATCTGTTCCCATTCACATCGATTTTAATTTACCAAAAGAGCTTTGCTATTTTCAGAGCAGACTCCAGAGCACAATGACAGATTTAGGGCCTTTACAGGGGTTGCATTTCTAGTATGTCAGCATTTCCTGCTCACCAAGAGTAGATTCCAGGGGGTCACAACAAAGGAATAGCTGAAATTCAAACTTCATTATAGAGATTTTTCCCACCCTTACTTATTTCATCATACCTTAAACTACCAACATGCTGTCCTATACAGTGAGACATCGTTGGTGCTGCACAGCAATTGGACTAAAACTATCTAGTACTGGGGCAAAGATGAAGGCCCTTTAGGCCCTTCCGGTAAAGTTCTACATACGTAATTACTATTCCAGAATTTTATATCTGACTGAAATTTAATAACCATCATATAACAATTTTACAACGCTTTACGTTTGTAAAGCACTATAATGTTTTGAAAAATACTTCCACATAATCTATTTCTTAATTTGATCATAAGGACTGAGTTTTAAGTCTCTAATATTCTTTCCAATATGTGTTCCATAGTTGCATATTTTGTACCATGCTTTATTCAAATGTTTTTAATGTGCATAAAGAAAGTCCCTCTCACACCATCACAGTTTCCCTTGATAAGTCAGAGTTTTTAACACACAATATGAAGAGCAGCTTGGAGAAACAATGCACAAGTTGTGTTGTAATCAAATAACAACTAAGACATGAGCAGCTGAGCAGAAGGAAGATGGGCAACGGAATGCCATGCAGCAATCAGCACTGTTGACTAATCAGAATTTGAGACACTAGAAGGTAATAAGGGTATTATAAAGAATGGCTTATTGAAGGAGCAGCTGTTTATGTGTAGCTCACTGTTTAAATGAGTTCCACTAGATTGCCATGGTATGTTTTGGTGAAAATGTTTAACTCCTTTTAAAATGATCATTAGAGAAGAAACAGCAAGTACCAAGTGGCAAGTTTGGAGGTATCAAAGCACCAAGATTCAACAGCATTAGAACAGTTATCTGGGTGTTTGGAAATTGTAGGCAACGCCTTTTAAGTCAAAAGTACTTAGGTACTCATTCGTCTCTTAAAAAGCCTAGAAGTTAGGTCATGCCAACATCAACACGGGTTGCTATGTGTAGGTACAAAGAGATGAGGTTATGATATAATGGGGTACTCTTCAGAGGCTGGCAAAAATAAAAAACAAAATTAAAATACCCATCAGGGCAGTTGCAAATCAGAGAATGTCTTTACATTTAGAAATTTGTCCACCTTCTCAATAAACAGAATAAGATCCTGAATTAAATTTCAAAATGAAATTTTAATGTTTTGGGCTAAAATAATAATAATAAAAGCACTTTCCTTTTCTGACTTAGAAGTAAATATTTTTTAAAGCAGAGGAGAGAGAATGCAAAATAACATTTAATTCATTCATGTTATTTTCACGAAGCAATTATCATCTTATTCAAAACTATTGGTCATACAGTTGTGTTGGCTTTGCAAGTGGATCAATTCACAGGGTTTTGTTTCCCTTACTTTCGCCCAAAAAGCAACTGCCTATTGTTTCTTCTGCCCTACAGAAGCAGAAACAACAACAACAAAAATCCACAAATTAAGATAAAGGCACCAAATAATACCTCAAAGAATTTATCGTAATATAGTATCACAAATATTTCATTTTAACAACAAGTGTTCAGTAATATTTTAAAGCAGTCAGCAAGCAGTCGAAACTCTGCTATCTTTTGTAACAGTTCACATGTCAAACTGGCAAAGTGCCCACAGTGTAAAGCAGAAAAAAATCTATCTAATGTCTGCCCCACAAGGCGACATGAGGTTTGATTGGCAGAAAGCAGAGAGTGGCTTTTGATCATGTGTCCTAACAAGCAGTTCCAGCTCCTGTCTTTTCAGCTGATGGGCTCCACATTACCCATTCAAACAGAAGTGACAGACCACTGCACTACTCCCGGCTCCAGTCACACGCAGTGGGAGCTATGCTGGAGACAGAGTCACTGATTAAATATATCACTTTTTCAAGACAAGCAGGTTGTCTGAATCAAAGTTGGACAGAATAGACTCAACATTATTAAAAGGGGATATAAAACTGGGATTGAGTGATGTTCAGCCAGTTTGCACAGCCTCAGGGATTCCCAGGCTGACAGGGGGAATAAGGAACAGCAGAACTCATAAAACAGGGTCAGAAATTAGCTGTGACACCTTGGCTATTTTCCCATAACTTCAGGACCACTGGGTTTCAAAATTCTGGAGTCTCTTTTTACCTTTTTTACTTTCATTTTTAAAAATGAATTCAGTAGAGGGAGAAAAGCACATAAAAGCATGATTACTGCAGTTTGTCAATTACAGTCTTAAAGGGAATAAAGTACTGGATGCAAACCCTTTGCATCTCATTTTAAAATATACTAATACAGGTTTTTCAAACTGGGACCCTTATTTTAGAATTTTATTTCATTTTTTGATTTGGTATTATAGTGTAACTTTAAAATCAAGGATTATTAATCATAGAAATTGTACAGTTTAATATCTTCTAAACGTCGTGACTGCCAGAGGGCTACCCAAGTGCCAGTTATCATATTTAACCATCCTATATCACTTTTGCTATAGCATGCATATCATTTAAAGCTTTTGCTTTAAATATACTCAGGAACAAACATCTAAAATGTACAGATATGTTCAAAAGAAATTCTTCATTGTCTAAATTTTATGTAATTTAAAAATTATTAAAACAGTATTTTATAGTCTTTGATACATTATCAGCTTCCTATGTATACAAATAAATAAAATCAAAGGTTGTTTTCTATTTGGAAAGGTAAAAATAAACATCCAAAGAAGTCAAAAAGAAAATAACTCTCTGGCTATAGAAACGAAAGAAACAGACCAAAATATAAGCAACCATCTGAGACAAATCAGTTGAAACCAAAATATAAAATCGAATAAATGGTACATTCAAATATTATCTTAAAACAGTCCTTCCACAAGATTTTAATTTCTTCTCAACTACATTATAAAAATTTTTTTTTATTATTTTATTTTTTTAGTAGCATGCTCTAACTATTCCTTGGAATACTTATGTTCCCATTATTAATTCTGGCATCACTGTAAATATTTAGTAGCAATCTGCTCATTAGACATTTAAGTTATAATAAAAAGTTTAAATACTCCAACCAAAAAGAAGATAGAGTTTTAGTAGAGAAAAATAAGGAATTGAGAGTGGCCATGAAATAGGATACTAAACTAACTGAGAGTTGAGAAGGACAAAAATTGACATTTACTGGAAGATGGTAAAATCACAAAGAAATGGTTTATGTTAAATCTGCAAAAAGCAACATTTTGTTTTATTATGCTACTCATTTTTGTTAAATTACTTTAAATTTCAAAGTTAACTTAGCACTTGCTAGTATACATTAGTTAAATGATGTATCATATCTCAGAATAACCTCAATACACATCTTATTTGTGTTCCATACAGCACAGAATACACTATCTCTAACTGGTAAATAATTTCATATTAATCAAATGTGCATTTTACTGCCCCCAAAAATAAAGTTACACGTCATCTGGCTTCTGCACTTCATGTCTTTAAAGGTATTTGAGGAGGATGAAGATGATAGTAATTATAAATTTTATTCAAAGTTATCGCTGGCACAACAAAGCAGTTATTTAGAAACTAGTTATTTTATTTTTTAAAAACCTAAAAAAATTATCTTGAAGTGGATAATTTGACTTTCTATGTAAGCCCAGATTTAAAAAAAGGAAAAATCTTTATTGGCAATTGCTTCCCAAAATCTGAAATACAATAAAATGGCATTTCATTTCCCCCTTAAAAGTGGACTGTAGTTAACGATTCTTTTTTATCATCCCCACCACCAACCACCACCGTCATCACTGGTGATGATGGGAAAAAGGATAAGAAATTGCCACAATGAGTAGTGAACTATAATAGGTAGAAGGAGACAAAATCTGCACATGTATTGCCAATGAAAGCATATTAGACTAACTAAACCTGAACCTCTCACTCCAAAATACATTTTTTCCTTCCCGTAAAAAACAACCGCATATTACCCACGCTTTACCAGACAGTCTTTTCTATTCTACGCCAGGAAAAGCCAAAGAAAGGGGGAATAATCTGCAAAACATTTTGCAACACCATAAAAAAAGAACACTTTCCTTTTTAAAAAAATCTAAAATAATTAATTATTTTAGCCACTATATTATTGCTTACAGTAATACACAGCAATAACATTTACATTGATTGAATTCTGTTTCCTTAATGTGAAATTTGTTTGGGGTTAATTAGCACGGCTGAGGAATAAGCTTAATAATTTTATGTTGTTTACACTGGAGGCAGTTTTCCACGAGCACTGCTCAGGGAGGAAGTGACATCTAATTTCAGACAAAACACGGAGGTGAGGGCAGCTGCTTACTGTGGGACTGCAAGCCAGGCCCTTCCTCCTTTAGCAAGCCTCCTCATGACTTGGGTGTCTAACTGCAACAATACAAAGTTGTTCAAGTTATTTCTCAGGCATGGTAAGTTTCTAAACCAAATACTGAGCTGAGCTGGGGGAAAAGGACTTATACAAATGGAGAAAATCCACAATCTTAGACATTACTTCCCCCTCCTTAAGAAAAAGCGGGTCTAATTAGTTGTCTCCCTAAAATGCGTACCTAGCATTTTTATTATGTATTATAACATTTTGCTCAGAGCTGACATTTTTATTCTGACAAGCACTGTCTGGAGAGCTCTCAATAAATAATACATTGACAATTTTCAGTAAATAAGCAGTGGACACAAATCGTTATCCTTACTTACAGCTGCCCCACTCTAATAGTGCTTTTACAAGTGAGGTGACTATTCAGTCTAATGCAATCCTCTCAGTGCTGGAAAGACATTTTCATTCATTACCACGGTCACAAGCACTTAAAGCACTTTTAAGCCCTGTTGCAAAACAGCAGGAATGGCAGAGCAAGTGGGGCTAACGAAAACTAAAGTTCATCACCAGAGAAACCTGAGGCTGTTCACCTAAGCAACTAGGAAATTCATTTATGCCCCGGTCACCTCAACACTTCGAGATCTACATGTCTAACCAGAATGCAAGATTTTCTCTGGCAATTAAATGTTAACCTTCTTAAAGCCCAAACACTGTGAGCTTTGTTTTCTGTATTAAATTTGGTTCATCATCCAATCGTATCTATTAAGCACCCTCAGATAAGGGATCATATGCTATGACCTGAGCACTATACCTTTGATCAAGGTAAGAAACTGAAATAAAATCTGAATCCAGATGAATACGTTTGAAACCACACATACAATTTTCTTCTTTCCCTCATCAGCTTTTCTTCTCTAACCAGAGCCCCTGACACCATTACCCTAACTAGTCACTAAACCACTAGAACAGTCCCAAATTTCATTTTTCTTCATGATATCACATCAATTTTATTTTATAGCTACTTGTAGATACAAACTTATATAAAATTAGATTTAAAGAAACAGTACTAAAATGAGAAAGTATCGTCTATACTTCTGGATTTACATAGCCTGCAGCTTGTACTTTCACCCTCCTTTTTAAGCAGATAAATTTATCCATTATTTTACCACTTATTAGATATTTATTGATTATAAGGATGGCTGATATATATTGCCCAGTCACAAGATGATTTCACAGTATCACATTATACGGCTTGGGATATAGTCCAGTATGGTATAGTACAGCACAGTACAGTATAGGTGTTATTCCATAGTTTCCATCTTGCATCAGAAACACCCAGCAAACTTGTTAAAACACAGGTTGCTCGGCCCCAGCCTAGGCTTTCGGATTCAGCAGGTAAGAGGTGAGGCCCAAGAATCTGCATTTCTAACAAGTTCCCAGGTGATGGCTGTGCTACTAATAATCTGAACCACTGGGCTACAAGATTAATTGAGTTTACCTGAACATGCAAGACACACATGACCCATACTGGCCTATAATTCCTCCTCTTCCTTTATATGAACAGAATAACAGATTACAGAGCTTCCACTTGTGTAGCAAATATGATGCCACCTGAAAGCAACAGTGACTGATCGCAATGAGTTCTCTATGAAAAAGGAGCTTAAATCCATAACAATGATTAAAAAGGGAGCCAAGGGCTACTCCTCTCTCCTAATCACCAGGACAGTCTTCCATCTGCCTGCTAGGTGTATCTACCTCCACAGAATGCTCAAACTCAGTATGTCTAAACCAAATCTTCTCCCTAAACCTTCTCACCTATCGATATTCACCATCGTAATAGTCTCACTATTGATCCTCTCTGCCAGGATACTTCAATGGTCTTTGACTCTCTCCCCAACCTCACACCCCACACCTAATTAGCAACTTAAATATCTATCTTAAAACTGATTCCTCCTCCCTAACCCCTGCCACTGCCTTAGTTGTTTAACAGACTTTTATCAGTACATGTGTACCCCATTAAAATAGCCTACTAACAGATTTTCCTGCATTTGGCCATGCCTCTTTCCAATGGATAGTCAAAACGCTACCAAAGTTACTTTTCTAAGAAATGTGTCCAGTTATGTCACTCATCCTCCTACAGAAGTGTTCAACTGCTCCCTACCACCCAAAAGATAAAATTTAAACTCTTTACAGAGGCTTCAGTCCATTTTTAAGTCGCGTCTCCTATCCTAACCACACCAGACCTCTTGAATCCACCAAACTCACAGATTTATTCATACCACTGAAACTTTATACTTGCTCTCCTCTATACCTGGGATTCTGTTATATCTCTTCTTCACTATGAATAGCTCATAGTTAATCAAAATCTAGCTCAAATGCCTATAATGCCTAACTCCTCTCCTAGGTCTTCTAGACAAAATGATACCATACTCCAGCATTTTATAGTTCCTTCTACTATAACACTTACTATAATTACTCTACGTGCATGTGCTTCTCCCACTAAACTAAGAGCTACTAAAAACCATTATTTATTCACCTCTGTATTCACTTTCTTCTTCTCCACTTTCCACTTTTCCTCTCCCCAACCCAGGCCCACTACACTGCCAGATGAAAGGGCTTAATAAATGTTTATGGAAATAATGAGCATATATATGTGTGCACTTAAATATGTATATTATACTTAGCTTAACGAAAGAGACATTCCCTAAAAACTGAATCTATTCATCTCCTTTGAGCCATGATATTATTCATCTCTCTGAAATCTTTTATAAATCAACAGATTTTTAGGTTAATGCATATTACTTACTAAGATCTATACTAAGTGTGTGAAGAAAGACTAAAGATATGACCTGTGTCCTCAAGGAAACTAAAATCTTCTTGGGAGGCAAGATCAATAAATGTAAAATAGCAAATAATACTTTTCATCTGTCAAAAATCAGTTGAGCATATTTTGGTGGTTCTATTTGTGGGTTCTCTATTCTGTTCCATTGATCATATGTCTATTTCTCTGCCAAAACCACATTGTTTTGATTATTATAGCTACTCTACATTGGATAGAGTGACTCCTAACATTTTATTATCCTTTGTCAAGATTATCTTAGCTATTCTAGGGCCTATCCCTTTCTATATAAATTTTAGAATAAGCTTGTCTATGTGCATGAAAGTCTTGCTGAGATTTTGATAGGAATTGCATTAAACATAGAGATCATTTGGGGGAACACTGACATCTTTACCAGTCTTTATGAGTCTTCCAATTCAGGATGCAGAGCGTCTTGCCATTTATTTAAGTCTTTCTTTTACCAGCATTTTGTAATTTCAGCATCAGATCTCGTACATGTTTTGTTAAGTATGTGTTTAGGCTTTTCATTTTATTTGGAGCAATTGTAAATAGCACTGTGTTTTAAATTTTGGTTTTCATATGTCCATTGCTAATATATAGAAATGCTATTGGTTTTTATGAGTTGATCTTGTATCCTATGACCTTGCTAACTCAAAAAAATAAAACCTCAGTGTCACACTTCATATAAAAATGTGACCCAAACCTCACACCTTATACAAAAAATGACCCTAAATGGATTATAGACTTAAATGTAAAATGTAAAACTATAAATCTTTTAGCAAAGAAAACACAGGAGAAAATGTTTAAAATATAGAGCTAGGCAAAGTATTCACAGACTTGACACAAAAAGCATGATCCATAAAATTAAAAATTGTTTAATTGGTCCTCTTCAAAATTATAAACATTTGCTCTGTGAAAGTCTATGGTAAAAAGGATGAAAAGTCAAACCACAGACAGTGAGAAAATATTTGCAAAGCACATATTCACCATAGGACTAGTAACTAGAATAACAAAAAACACTCTCACAACTCAAAGTTTAAAAAAATCTAATTAAAAAATAGACAAAAGACATGGATAGACATTTCACTAAAGAGGAAAGATATACAGATGGCAAACAAGCACATAAAGTAATGTTCAACATCATTAGGCATGAAAGAAATACAATTTAAAACTACCTATATACTGGCGGAAGGGAGTAGCTCAAGTGGTAGAGTGTGTTCTTAGCATGCAAGAGGTCCTGGGTTCAATCCCCAGGACCTCCTCCAAGAATAAATAAATAAACCTAATTACCACCCCCCCCCAAAAAACTACATATATATCTATCAGAATGGCTAATAAGCATGACAAAACCAAATGCTAACAAAGATGCAGAGAAACTGGATCACCTGTATGTTGCCGGTGGGAATGTAAAATGGTACAGATATTCTGAAATACAGTTTGGAAGTTTCTTATAAAACTAAGCATCAATTACCATGCAACCTAGCAATTGTACCTGTGGCCATGAATCCCAGAGAAATGAAAACTTACGTTCACACAAAAACCTGTACACAAATGTTCACAGTAACTTTAGTTGTAATAGCCAAAAACTGGATGTTTAAATTGACATCCTTCAGCTGGTGAATGATTAAACAGACACATACAAGTCATACATACCATTGAATACTGCTTAGCAATAAAAAAAATAGTATGAATTATTGATACATGCAACAACTTGGATGAATCTCCATGGAATTATGCTGTTTTTTTAAGCCAATTCCAAAAAATTAGGTACTGTATAAATCCATTTATATAACATCTTTGAAATAACAAAATGTTAGAAATGAAGAACACATTAGTGGTTGACAGAGGTATGGTACAGAGGGTGAGGGGTGTTAGAATAGAGAAGGTGAGTAATAATTATAGAAGAGCAATACAAGAGATCCTTGTGGTGTTGAAACTACTTAATATCTTGATTGTGGTAGTGATTACGTGAACCTATATAAGTGACTTACAGGTGACAAAACTGTAGAGAACCTAATATGCACAGCCACACACAAGTGAGTACAATTAAAACTGAAAAATATGAGTAAGGTCAGTGGATCGTACCAATGTCAATCAACTGGATATAATAGTATGTGACAGTTTTGCAAAATGTTGTCACTGGGGGAAAATGGACAAAGTGTACACTGGATCTCTCTAAATTATTTCTTACAACTGCATGTGAATCTATAATTATCTTAATAAAAATCTCAATTTAAAAAAACAGCAAATATAAAGCTATAATCTACTGATAAATGGAGTGGTATATGGTTTCATTTTTAGCTTTACTGAGGTATAACTGACAAACAAAATTGTAAGATATTTAGAGTATGCAAGTGACGATTTGATATATAGACACACTGTGAAAGGATTCCCCCCACTGAGTTCATTAATATATCTATCACCTCATCTATTGAAGTTCTACTCTGCTAAAATCTGCTAAACTTAGACATTTTCATTTATATAATACAGTGTTATCAACTATAGTCACCATGTTATACATTATATCCTCAGACCTTCCTCATTTACAACAGAAAGTTTTACCCTTTTACCAACCTCTCCCTGTTTCCCCCACCTACCCACAGACCTTGACAACAACTTTCCTACTCTCTACTTCTATGAGATCGACTTTTTTTTAAGACTCCACAAATTTTATACAAGGAGGAAGTCATGAGGCCTAAAGTAGTCAGCAGCAGACCAGATATTATCTGGATTTTATGTATTGTAAAATGGACAGATGGAAAACTTAGATAAGCAGAAGGGAGATAGACGGTTATTCTGGGTAGGGGGAAGCATGAAGTATGCTGGACTAAATAACTAATTCAACTTAACACCGTGCTGGCTCTTTAGATAAGAAAGCTTGTCATGAGATGGTTACATCTCTAAGTTTCTTAATCAAAACGCTCACAAGAGAAAGATCACAAAAGAACTCTAGGAACCAAATTCTAATGATGTGTAATGTGGCTCTAATGTGACTAAGAATGTGTCCAAGTTATATTCATATCAAAGCAAAAAGAAAAAGCACAGTAGATGTGGGAGATAATGAATTAAGTATTAGAAAAAAAAATTAAGCTAGAAAAAAAAATTCAAAGAAGTTAGTCTCCATCAGTTACCAAAATACACCTTACCTCTGACGCTGATACTGACTGCACAGCAAGTAATCAGTGGAGGAGCTACACAGTAAATGAGAGACATTCTTACCATTGTTTGAAATAAATAGGGCATATCTAAGAAATGTATTCTTAAAAAAATGAATAAATAAATAATAAACTAAAGAGGAACCAATATGCATAGATCTAAAGGAAAATAATTCTAGATACAGGGAAAAGCAAATGCAAAGGAACTAAGGCATGCTTGAAGAAAAAAAAATTTTTTTAATGGTGCATACAGCTGGAGTGGCCTGAGAAAAAAAGTAATACAATAGGAGTCTTGAAAACCAAAGTACAATGTTTGGATTTTAAGCAATGAATTTTATTCCAAGCATAATAGAGACTGATGTTCACTACTAGATACCAATGCCCCAATGACAGTAAAATGCCTAAGCCCTCTGGATATCAGATAACACAATGAAGAAGTGAAAGGGACATAATTCTAACTGACTAAAGTTAAATCCTGAGGTAACTGAGTCTACCTGGACATGAGGCCAGGCTTTCTTCTATTAGTCAGAATGGGGGCTTGAGAATTAAATTAAAATTACTAATGGAGAAATAAAATTAATATGTGAATTTCTGTACACATAAGTTTAGTGGCAATAATATTTATAAGCAAACAACATTTATTTGCTGCTGTCCTCTGTATTCCAAAACTGACACTGCCACTGTATAAATACTATTAAATAGTATCAAAAAGACCAAAGAATAGTATTTCAAACTTTGTACATTATATACATAAGGTAGTTTCCCCTAGTCTCCCTTTTCTACCTGAAAACAAAGGGAGATTGCTCCAAAACAGCATATTGCTTATACATTAATTCTTAAATTTCCCATTTCTTCCATATCTGTGGCAGGAGCAAGAAGTATAAGATAAAAGGTATTCCTGAAGGATCTTCTACAAAGATCCAGTTAAGCTAAGTCCCACTGCATCTGGAGTGGAATGGAATCCTATTATACAGTTTGTTAGCTGCTCTAAAAACTGCCTGTGGACTAAAGTTGCCTTCCTTCAAAAATCATACGTTAGCAAAGTAATTCTGCCCTTTTTATTGCTGGTGCCATAATTCTTACAAATAATTCAATACTCTGTCACATTTTTCATAGTTATTCTTCATTATACTACCATTTTTAAACCATCTATTTGTATTTTCTTATTTCAATTCTTTATATGAGCGGGAAGTCCACAGGCCTCTAACTTCTTCCCTTGTAAGGCTAGTAGATGGCCTGTATTCTGTGACTTCATTGTGAATGTACTTGTCTGGTCCCTCAGTGATGACTCCTCAAGTTATACTTAAACCCTCAAGACATAAATTATGAAAGCTATGATAGACCTAAGTAACACAATTATTCAGCATTAAACCCATTGCCTTATATGGCAAATATTTATGGCCAGAAATACCATCTAAGTTCCAAATCCCCTTTACAACAGCCCAGCCAAAAGGTAGAATTATCAGTCTTTACCTTCTTCTGGATCATGCCACCCTACTAACCCCACCCTCCATTTGCCAATCTCTTAAACCATGTATAGCACTTTCTAAGCCGATTATCCATGACTTTGTCTATAAGTGCTTCATTGGACAATGGCTTTTTCAGACATCAAAATTGGATGGCAGCTTTTATCTCTATCTTCATAAAGATTCTAACATCAGAAAAGAGAGATTGGGAACAGCAAAGGACAATTGCAACCATATTAAGAGAAAATGAATCATGAGATTGGTTCAGATGACATTTACTGTGAAAACCATTTGAAACAGAAAATTACTGATAGTGGATACTGAAATTTAGGTACAAATTCTAAAAGAAAATCAAAGCAGCATAGAATTTTAGAATTTGGCCTTTAATGCTAGACCAATGTCCTCATTTTCTAAATTAAGAAACTAGTGCTAAGATCAGACAATTCAGTAACTAACTAATTAATTATTGGGTACTACTCAGTAAGTAGCCAGAGTCAAACAAGAATGCATATCAAACCCAAGCCAATATCTGAAAAGACTCTTAGATTAAACATGCTAAGAAAGAGGTGAAGATTTCCAACTAATAAGCCAACTGTTTGGCTAGAAAAAACTGTCTATTTCAATATAAACGGATTAGATAGAACAGTGCCAGTAATCAACAGGGTTTGATAGTTAATTCCGAATCTGAAGTAGGTATGTAAGGAAAATATGATCATGAACATGATGATAAAGTTAGAGATGGGGAATTACCTTAATTCAAAAACCACACACTGTAAACATCAATAAAAAGAATCAAAAGGGGGAAAAAGTGCATTTCCTAACAAACCTAGTAATCATAGTCCAGAGGGAGAATGACAATACACTGGTGCTCATAATTAAAAGAAGTGCTGGAGACATTCTATTAAAATACAACAAAAAGAAAAAATACAGTGAAGGGTCCATCAGAGCCTCTTGTGAGCTTCTGAAAAGCTCAGCAGTAAAAGGAAACCTGTACTAGACATTCTGAAGAAAGTGGAACCAAAAGGTAAGGCTTTCGGGAATTATAATATACACAGACACTGCAGCCCCAACTTCTTTGTGTAATGTTTTCCAACAGAGTGGGAAAATAATACAAAATTTGTCAACAGCAATTCTACTCCTGGGAATACACCCTAAAGAAGAAGCTCAGGCACATGTGTATCAGAAGACAGGTGCAAGAATGTCCATACCACCATTGTCTGTACTCGCAGAAAACTAGAAGCCATCCAAACATCCAGAGACAGTAAAAAGAGGAATACACTCTTACCTAGCATTCTGTAGGATAGTGTATGGAACATTATACAAAAGTGAAAATGAACTGGAGCTGCACACAGCAAAATTTATCTTAGAGTCTAACTGTATAATTATGAGTATAAAAAGCAAGCCATAGAAGGTTAGTGTGATACCATTTTTATAAAGTTCTGAAAGAAAGCTAAACAATATATTATTTAGGGACATATACAAAACTAGCTTAAAACAAAAAAAAGAGGAAGATTCTAAACACAAAGTTCTGGCAGTAGTTATATCTATGCAGAAAACAAAGGGATTGAATAGGTGAAGAAAACAGAGGTAGATTCAATAGTACTAGTAATTTTTATTAAGTTGGATGATGAATTCACAGGTGTTTGTTTTATTTTTATGCCTTAAATTGTATATGTATCAAACATTACACAGTAAACATATATTTAAGTTTACTACTTCCATTTCTATTCATTTTTCTTTGGATTTTACATATATATTGTATAATAAAAATGTATAGATTTAAAGCTGCCTTCTATCACTTTTGAGAATCCCAGAAGAAATCCTGAAGAAGTCAACCTAATGAATTTTCAATGGGAAAAATGCAAAATGCTAATGATCCACTTCAACTTCACAGTTTCAAAAATCAGTATGAGAATGTGACTTAACTTCATCAAACCATGCAGAGGAAGCTGCAACCTCTTTTTAAGCAACGAAACACCAAAAACAACTTCTTGCTTTCCAGGTCAGTAACAGGGAAAATCAGAAGCAACAGCCTGCATCTGTTCTTAACATTCATAGAGAAAAACCTTAGAGAACTTTTAAGTCTGAGGAGATAGAAATGGGCCAAGAAATCTGAAGTATCTTTTCAAGGCAGAGACAAACAAAATGAAGCTGAGAAAAGGATTCAATCAACTAGTACACTGCCAGCATTGTAAATGGGAGTTGCAAAACAACAAATTAAAATAACCAAAATTTGTTCAGAATGTCTAGCATTCACAGGATTCAGGCTCATTGCATCCTTTATAAAGTTATATGAGAGGATGATCAGTTTCCAGAGAATCAGAAAGCAAATATACTTAACACAAAAACATAAAAACATTATTCTTTTCCACAACTCAAAAACTGGTAGTTCTAGCTCCTCATTTTAATCCCTAATTGTACAACACTTTCAGAAATATGTTTATATAAACTATATGGTACTAGATAAATATTTGCTATGAATATGATAAAATTCTTTAAAATAGAAGCAAGGACACAAATATCATAGAAGGGTAAAGATGTATTTTAAAGAGAAGAAAAAAATCAGTTAAAATGAAGTTGCATCATCATTGCTCTGTGTACCTGATTGCTTCACCTACAGTATGAGTTGTCATGGGAAACTTCAGTATTTAAATGCCTTGAAATTTTCAACTTATTTGAAATAATAATTCTGGGGGTTTTTATAATGAATACTTAATGTATTTCTTATGAAAAAAATCCAAAACCTTTCAAGTTTCCCCCATGAATGAGAAATATAAAGAAAGGTTTGGATCTCAGATATTCTAAATGCTTCACCAATATAACCTTCAATCAGAGCAGTGGTAAAATACAATATCCATAAATTTTGCCTTAAAAGATTCTGCTGATGTTCCAGCATGGTATGAATGCTTAAACTTTTTTTCTTAAGCGCGGACTTTTAATAGATTTTTTCTTTAACAGGAACACAGTGCTCTTAACTACGTAGTATCTAAAAACCTCATCCGCGGCTTTACCAGTCTCTCTAGCTGACAACATCATATTCCACATATTTCTCAGCAGGGAAGATTGGCTTCCAGTGGGGGAAACTTTAGTATCAGCTTTTCCAAAAAGCCTGAAAGGAGAGTTCAACTGAATTGCTCTTCCAGAAAACAAGTATGCCATTGCTGCCAAATGCCAAATCCCCTAACACCATGGGACATTTTCTATGATTCTCTCTATGGTGCAGGATGAGATTCTTGTAATATTTCTCTTTAAAAAATGTTTCTTCAAATAATAACACTGGTACTAGTTATAATAGCAATAGTAATAATGATTATAGAAGCTATGTATTTTATATTATATTATGTAAAATTCTCACACAACCCTGCAAAGTAGGTATTTCATCTTGTTTTATAGATGAGGAAACTGAAAGACAAAAGGAGGAAATAATGTGTCCAAGGCTAGGAAGTAATGCTGGCTACATTTATTGAGCACTTACTATGCTCTGGTAATGCTCTAAATGCTTTTGTTGCATTAACTAAATCTGGATCTCATCATGATAGCACTATAATTATGTCTAATACTTGGCTGAGAAAACACAGAAAGGTGCCTGATGTTTACCACCTGGCAAATGCTGAACTGAGATTCAAACGCAGGCAACCTTGCTCCAGAGCCCAAACTATTAATCAGTAGGCTGTACTGCCTCACTAAATATTAGGACTTATATTCAAACCCAGATCTAGCTCACTCAAAAAAAATATGACTTTCCCATTGTTTAAACTATACCACACTCCTTTAGTACAGCAAAAGCCAGATGAGTGATACATATCAACATATATGCTAACTAAATATAATTCGGTGAAAATATATGTAGAAATCCAAATTATTATTTAGAGATGTGTATAACGATAATAATCCATCAGATACATAAACACGTGTTCTTTCTTGTGCTGGGTAACAGCTGCATAATCCATTGGAAAGCCTATCCCATCAGGAATCCACAGCTCAAATGCTCCTGCCCTTTCTCTATATACACAGTCAAATGAATCTACATACTTTCATTACTACAATATCTTGAAGCACACAATTTCACTGGACAAATACTCTAATTTCTGACCAACATAAATCCTACAGAACTGTACCTAAACCCTGCATACTTTCCATTAAGTCTAGAGGATTTATTTATTCTAATATTTATTCTATTAAATAGAGAATTCATTTATTCTAATATTTCTATCTAACTACAAGCTTTATCGCTCTCTTTTGATCAAAATAATTATTACCTAAAAAATAAGTCTTTCAAAAGAGCAAAAAGTCAGAAAGAAAATCTTCTTTTGTTAGATCTGAGGTTTATATCATTGTATCCCTTTCTCTGCAGTCTCACAGGATTCCAGAACCTGACCCAAACCGGTTCACCTGGCCTAGGATCATATACTTAGTAGTATGATATACAAGACATGATAGTGGCTGAAGCACTATTATTAAAGAGAGATTAAAACAGCTGTACATTATGCTGAAGCACTCACTCTTCCCTTTACAAACAGACGGTCCTGGATTACAAGCAGCACTTGACCATTTAAATCACGACAACAACCAGATTTAACCAGCTGGGCCATATTCTCCTAGGCAATGCCTGTTGACCTCCTCAGTTGCAGCTGCTCAAATGAAATTCTCATTAGACAACTTATTTTCAGAAGCCAAAGGACTCTCTGATTAAATATATGTATTTAGATATAGAAGTCCTTTATAAAGTATTCATTTTCTGACAACTGTCGCTTATGCTAGAGCCCAGCTACACTGGCAACAAGATGGGTGACACAAGGATAACTAAGATTCATCATTTAATCCTAGCTGAAAGATTTTTATCTTAGAAGCACTTTAACCTGAATCTATTAATCAAAGTCTTTCTGCATACTATACCCACCAATGCCAACAGTGTTTTAAAAGGTAGATTCTGATATTCTTTCTTTCTGTCCATCCATCCATTTTTCCATGCATCTGTCTACCTACCTACCAACTTATCTATCTGTCTATGGCAGAAAAATCAGGGTTTAATTTACAGCAAAACAGAAGCCTTCCCTATTTTCCCACAAATCTCACTTTCAGAAGAGGCACTTCAGACAGAACACCTTTGTTCATCAGTGTTTCAGCAATCCAGTCAAATCACTGCTTTGGAAATGACACCTCTTGAGAGAATGGCAGATAAAATACTGGACAGTTACTTGGTTAATGAAAGAATCAACCTGTAAGGGAAAAACTTCACTATTCTATGTGGAGTTTTTGTTTTATCATGTATATATTGTTTAAAAATAGACCATAATAGATAAACTTTTTATAGATCAATTCCTGAATATGAGAGGAAGTGAGAAGGAGGGTATACTCAGTCTGATAGAGTCAAAACATTCTCCAGGACAAGAATGACTCAGAAAAGGTCATTTATTATGTCAATCACACAGGCTTGTCACTCATGAAGTATAGCCTTCAAACCAGAAAGCAGAAGTGAGGGAGACGTGATTAATGCATTTGAAAGTTCTTATACGTCCCATGGGATAAGGAATTTCCCAAATGAGGAGACGAGGCTTTAAAAGGTCAAAGCCAGTCAAATTTTGGTGAGCTATTATACCTCTTAAGACCTAGAATATAATTATTATAGAATCAGAATATCTATCAGAAGCTTATTAATGATCTTTTCTCTAATTATTTCTATTCTCCCATTATACTGTTCTGTTCTATTGCTCTAAGTGGATAATTAAAATTAAGAATCAAATTCAAATAAAAAATAGAGATCCTCATTGCTTCCATTCTCCAAAACATGTTGCTCTACTTCTTTTATTTCCATTAACTGTAGTACCATCATCCTTTTCACTGAGTTATCTTTAAACCATTCCTCTCTCTTGATCTCCTCACTTTAAATGTCAAGTCCCAACAATTCTATATCCTAATGTCTTTTCCATATGCACCCCTTCTTCCTTTCTTGTTTCTGCTTCCTTAGTTCAGGCCCTCATTATCTCTAGCCTGAAACAATTTCCTTAATGTCTCTCCACACTGCCATAGATCTGACACAGTGCTGCCAGCTTAACTTTCCTAGAGAAAAGCTCTAATCCATCATGTTACTGTGCTAAAAAGTAGTCAATGGTTCCTCCATAACTTTCAATGTAGAGTTCAAACTCCTTAGCAAAGAATTTAAGGGCCTCCGTGATCTGAACAGAACCTACCTTTTCAGTCTTATATCCCATATCCATCTTCACTTACTTTAAATTAGAACCTGAACTCCTGGCTGTTTTAAAGCTCTCTGCCCATTCCTTTTGACTGTAATGTCCCTCCCTTCCATTTCTACCTATATAAATCCTTTCATCCTCTAAGACCAGTTAAGATCCATTTTCCTACTGAAAATTTCCATGGCTTCCTAGGCAGGTATAATCTGTCTTGTAAATTCCTATAACATTTTACCTATATAGCTCTCATGGAGTTTATCATATATTGGACGTTGAATTAGAGTTCATTTTGTATATGTTTCATATATCTTTCTAGAATATGAACTCTTTAAAGTTAAAGACTATTGTTTTATTCACTATAGGTGTGCCATATCCTATAGTATATAAGTTCTTAACCTAGGGTCCACAAATCCCAAGAGTCTATCTACAGAATTCAGGAAGTGTGTGAACTCATATGGAAAAAAATCCTTTTTCACCAACTTTTAACTGAAATTTTGTGTTTCTTTAAATTATAGATGCAGACAACAAACCATGAATTCATACTATGTATGACATTGTAATCCACAGAATCACAATATATTTTTATTTCACATTGTACTTGTTGAAGATACCCCAAAATGTCTTTTATGTTTATCACTACTTCAAAATTATGTTTTTAGTTCCTCCACTAGATATTATGTTTAATGCATTAGTGAAGTAGTACTTTCTACCATGTCACAAAACTTTAAAATTACTTAATATTTTAATATAATTCATTTTCTCTATAATTCCATGGATTTTACTTTATGCATCTAAAATAAGAATGGACCCGTAGGCTTCACCAAGCCACCAAAGGAATCAATGGCCAAAAAAAAAAAAAAAAAAAAAAGTAAGCTAGTAAGAATACCTCAGTTCTAATATAACAAAATAAGGAGAAAAACTTCTTTTTAGAAAAATAATCATTATACTATGTAGTCTTGAATAGGGTTTAAAAAAATAAACCGTGAACTATAGAATATTATGTAAGCATATTGTTTATAAAAAATCATAGTCTTGGCATTGGAAAAAGAGCAATCTTCTGTCCTCTACAATAGCTTTAAAATGTCAATTAAGATTGCTCTGTACTTCCAAAGACAATTAATTATCTTCCAAAGATTATTCTGTACATAGCTACACTGTTAGACCATTAGTCTTGTTATAAATGATAATCTGGTTCCTTGTACCTTCTTGTCACTGATCCGTATTTTATCTTCATGGAGCTAGACAGAAAAACCCAGTCCCTCCTCTATATGACTAATTTTTAAAGACAACCATCATGTCATCCTTGATCTTCTTTTCTCTAGGGCTAATATTACTAGTTCCTTCAGTCACTCCTCTTATTATACATTTCTGTTTCTGTTATCATGTCAATTGTCCTCCTCTGAGAATATCCCAATGCTTTTGAGTCCATCTTAAAGTATAGTAATTCTCAACTCAACACAATACTTCAGATGCATTCTATTGAGCAGGGAGTTCAACGATACTACCACTTCTTGAATGCTACATACTGTAATTCCAGTAATGCTGAGTGAGATAGCACGGACAATTTTTTTGGCAATATTCACCACGCTAACCCCACTGCACTTTCTGTCACCTAAAACTCATATTTTTTAATTCATGTGTCTGCTATTTAAATTTCCTTCAGTAATTAGTTGTGCAGATAGGAATTTTGGTCACAGCCTCTGGACTTGACAATAAAATCTATTAAATTTTATCTTGATAGATTAGTTTTAAATTTATATTTTCAGTTTTTCAAAACTTTAGCTTTGTTTCTTTTGTACATTATATTCAGTGTTCCTCCCAGATTTTTGAATTCTGTAAAGTTGGTGAGCATGCTTTTTATCATTTCATACTTATCCTTAAAATATTATATATATTAATATACACTAAAAATGCCTGAATTTCTGATGCCTAAAATATATGTACTGTAGAAAACAAAGTTCTGTGAAGTACATAAAAATATTCTTCCACAGTAAAAATATGATAAAAGATTCTTAAATGAGAGGTCTCATCCTGCAAGTGTCTCTCTTGTATCAAATCTATAACACTCAGTAATGAAGAGGAAGACTAAAAAACTAATTATTATTACTTGTAAGAGAAGAATGATTTCAAATTCCCTAGCAGTCCAGACCCTCACCCCCAAAAAAATAATCACAAATCAGTTTTTTAATTTTTACACAATAGAGCCTTCTAAAGTACTTTGAAAACCACTTTCTTAAAGAACTAAAACCATCTTTTTGGTGAATCACAAAAGTAATCTACCAATCTCATTTATTCAGTTTATTAATCTGGCAGCCTCAGTTATTCCAGAACATAGCCAAGAATGAGAAATATAAAATCTCTGAGCAGCCTAGAAGAGTCAGCATGAAGTCCATACACTAAAGATCATTTCTATTACCCAGAATCTCTCAGCAGCTCACCCAGATATATTTGTGCATATTCTAAATATAGTCCAGAATGTTATGACCATCTAATTTCATAATTGGTAGATGAATAGTAGAAGCAAATTAGAAATTATTCACAACTGAGCAAGAAGTAACCTGACATTAATGGAAAAGAAACCAACGCATGCACGCGCACACACACACACACACCAAAAAAGATATCTATATCAAGCTGATACAAGAACTCCAAAATTTCATAATTGCAGAGAAATGACCATAAAACCAAACTGTCCTAATTAATTCAATGATCTCTTGGGAATAATTACATTATACCATGGGAAAGTAATTACATTTAAAATATAATAATCATCATAATACCTCAAATTTATATAATTTACAGTTCATAAGGTACTTTATATTAATTATTATAGTTAATTCTCAAAATGTTTGAGGTAAGAAGTCAGGCATTGGTACCATACCAAATTTCAATATGTGGCTCAGGGAGATTGAAGAACTTACCCAGGGTCACATGACTGTTAGCTAGGTATTGGAGTTCATAGTCTACTGCATTATTACCCTGAGTCATCAAAACAAATTTACATTTTGTGCCATATAATCTGGTTAGTAAGACAGGGAAGCATGTAATACATTTTAGAAACTTCCACAAAAGTTGCTGATGTTGTGGACACATCACAAAAATTAATTTGAAATTTTTTAACTTTTGAGTCCTCAAAGGAATAAAATTAAGTTACATAAAAAATTCCCTTATATCATATCCCCAGTTCCCTACAATGCCACAGAGGTCTAAATTTAACTTACAATGTTAGTAATAATCCTGAGCCATTAAGTACCCTACATTTTTAAAGCCTAAAACCTGTATATAAAAAAATGAAAGAAAATACATAGTATAGCAATCACTTAGACTTGATTTATTTAGTTTAAACATAAATTAGAGAGTCTTCTTTCATCTGCTTTTTAGGACCTAGGTGCACTTAAGTGGACTCTTGTAGAGAGAGCAGAAAAGGTGGATGTGGAATGTTTCAGTAGGTGTCATATGTCAAAGAATGTCCCCCTTGAACATTTAGGTTTAACAATATTAGAAACTCTGAACTCTCAATTCCACAACATTTGAAGGTAAAATAATAATATTTATAAATTTATAATATTTATAAAAATAAGGAGAAATAAATTAGGGTTTTTTCCTCTTTAAACAGTTGATATTTTCATAATAAAACACTATTCATCAAAAAGAAATAGGGGAGAAAAAATGAAAACTAAAGTAGCTGGGAAAATTCCCATACTACCTTTCTGCAAAGCAAGGCTTATAGTCAGTTTAAAACCTTGGTTTGTTATTATTAAGAACAAAGTAAAATGCACAAAGTTTTAGAAAAATGGAGCTATCTGCTTAACACTTCTAATGGATCACAATCTGCCATCACCATGGTAACCTCTGAATAACTTTTTTCTTACTAGTGCCAATTATGCACTTCTCTGGCCCTTGAAACCCCACTCATTTTTTTTTTAAGGCCTGGAATCTTTAAAAGAATAAAGCCAACAGTTAAGTCCACACATACCCTCTTGTTCAGTCCGAGTCATTTCCTCAAGCTTCTTCTGTTTCAGTGTGTCCACCACATCGGCAAGGCTCCCTTTGCGGCGTTCTGGGGTTCCAAAAGTAACACTGGTCATTATCTCGCGGTCCCGACTCCCTTCGTCAGGCTTATGTGGTGAGGTAGAGGTATTTCGGAAGGAATATAGGGAACATAACTTATTATTCTCTGACTCCTGGAAAAACAAAATAAAGTAAAAACCATTAGAACATGTCTCTTTGCATATCATTGGTGAAAAATCCCAAACTCAGAATGACAGAGGCTGAGGCTGAGACAGACAAATAAAATATATTAACTATCTCTGCTTTAAAAGAAATACTAAACACTATAGAGGTAATAAAGGAATTAACCTGGAATTGCAGATTCCAACTGTTTTTTTTTTTTAATTAGAAAGCAGCCTAAGCGGAGCAACAACTAAATTTTTAAAAGAACACTTTAACTTCTTACTCATTTATATCCTTCATTTAAAATAGTCCAGATTTAATTATTAGTTATTAGGATTGGAAAAGTTTTTCTTTTAATTAGCACTTGTATTAGCAATGTTCTTCCCACATCCCCAAAAATATGTACATCACCAAAAAAAATCTCTAAATTTAGAACTAGTAGAGAAATTAGCTTCAAAATCCAATGTTAACTATTCACCAGAGAGGATATAAAATACCTAAATCAGCACGAGAAAGTTAGCGGACTTGAATTTTTTTGGGTACTGGGTTTGAGGCATATCATTTTTTTCTAGATATATGTCTATCAAAGTTACAGAAATCTCTTTCTATTCCTTACCCTTACCACTGATACTTCAGCACATAGTCACACACATTTTTTTTACATGGCATTATAAAAATGGTTTGTTTTTACTTTGTTTTTAACAAGAGGACAAGTTCGTTACAGAAACACTTGTCCAAGAATTATTTCATAGTACAGAGAAGTTAGCTAATTGGTTAGAGGCTTAGATCCATTTGCAATGAGAAAATAATAGCTTGCAAATAATAAACACCTAAGAGTTTATAAAAAGAAAAGGCTTTTATATCTCTCTAAAGCAGAGCTGAGAGTTTAAAGCAACCATTATGTGACCATAGTCCATCAGCAGTCTTGCATTCCCCTTATCAATTTATGCATGCGTATTCTCTTTCCCAATAAAGAAAATTTTTTATTGTGTGAAATAAAGCATCTAGCCTTTGTAATTCTAATCAGAAGCTTGAAAATGTTAATTGTGCCTATATATCTCTCTTTCTTAAAAAAAAAAAAAAAATGCCCAGCAAGCATCAAGAACCAAAGAGAGAAGCATGAGGCAAAAGTTACAGAGTTAATCACTGGTAGGAGAGGGGGGAAGAAAGGAAAATGGTGTCTAGAGAACTACATTTCCATATACATTAAATGAGATAATAATTGTGTCAAATAAATGCTAGGTATTAAGGAATTATTGTTATTGTATATAGGGTGGGAATAAAACTTATTTTCATGGTTATTGGGTAGCATATAAATGACATAACGTACTGTGAACAACTAGGCGCAGTGCTGAGCTCATTGCCAGTGGTGCCTTGGTAAATGGTAGGGACCATTATTCTGATAGAAGGAACAGATCTAGGAATGGAGCCAAAGAGGTTTCTTCCCTTCTGGACTTAAGGAATTGTTTAGGAAAAAAATATACTAGTCTTGAACTAAATTGAGTATTGTGAAGTCTGTGAATATACTGTAAACCATTGAATTATACACATTAAATAAGCAAATTGTGTGGTCTGGGTATTTTATATCTCAATAAAGCTGTTTTAAAATACTGTGAGCCAAATATTAACTTCTTCCACTTTCCCATTGTTTGTACAGTGCCAAGCACTGGGCAGATGCATATTACATTTGTGTTGAAATAAACTGAACAGGATAAGATAAATGGGCCAGGCAGGAAAGAGAGTTCCTCTTAACCTTGTTCCTAGATCTTTTCTTTCCCCAGGAAATATGTTGTATTTCATTTAATGTAAAGTGATGTATAGGAGCCTCTTCTTTTAGATGCCAGTTATAGTTAGTACATGGCTCCTTGGAATAGCCAGTTCATTTTCCACTTTGTGCAAACAAAAACCGAGTTATATTTGCCAAAACCATTTTGAACTCCTAATAGTGTTCCTATCAGAAATGTGACCCAGACTTTTTTGAATCAAAATCACCATTTGATCAATTATGCTATGATCACTTTCATTTCAGATGCAAATTAGTCTCATATCATTGCCTACAAATCAAAAACAAACTCTGACTCAACCTAAGAGATTGAAGACCAATTCAAGATAACAATTACGTAAAAGTGGTTACCTACAAGTAACTTACCATTGATCAAAATAAAGAGAATGTTCCCATCATTCCCAAATTGAATTGGAAAGATGCTAGAAGTATCTCTCTAGCCTGAGTAACAGTTGTCCTTAGAGCATTTAGGCTCCACACAATACCATTTTTTTCTCTCAGGACTAATTTCAAACAATCTTATTTACCAATGTCACTTACTTGTTAGATAGACTACATTCCTTATTTTTACATCATGGAATGTGGTCACTGCTATCCCCCACTCAGACAATAACAATGAGTTCCCACATCAATGACCCACACTGTCCTCAGCTCTATAATCTGGGTAAGGTGGCCCAACACCACCAATAAGCTAAAAAGTCATGATTTCTCCGAGAAAGCAACAAGAAGTACTTTCAACAATGTCACCAAGGCAGCAACATAGGCAGTAGATGAAATCATAAATGACTTAAGTCATATAAGTCATCTTATACTATTTTTAGGAGCAATGGAAAGGGGCAAAATTTACCATTTCTGGTCCTCATTTTTTAACTTTCTAAAACTTAAGACATATTGGCTTTTCATGAATGGAAGGAGGCCTATCTATAGTCGATTCATCTGAATAAAGAAGCACATAAATCCAAACACTTACAATGAAGAGATAACTGTTAAATAAAAGACAATAATGTCAAATTAGAAAAAGAAACATGACAAAGCATCTCTAGTTTTTGTTCTGAGGAATAAGTAATTTTTAAGTAAGCGTTCTTAAGGTGAAAAAAAGCTCAACTTATTCTGTAATTTCCTAAAAACAAACTATGAACTACCAGTTGAAGCAAGATGCCCAGTGACAGTATCCACTGAGTATTGATACTTGTCATTGCCGCATAGCTGTGGAGAGATTTGAGATGATATTTTCCTAAAGCAGTGCTTCTCAAACTTTAATGTGTAGAACTCCCTGGCAAGTATGTTAAAATACACATTCCTTCACCTCCTCCCATACCCCAAAAAGCAGGACCCAAGAATATGAAGTTTGATAAACAATCCAAGTGATTCTGATGCACAGGTCCTTTAATTCTGATGCACCCTAATTTAAGAAACACTGATCCCTAAGAAAGTAATGAAATAAACAGGCTTTGCCTTAATATTATAATATAGATACAATTATGAAATTTTTTGAAAGTTGGTTATTTGTGATTTTTTAAAATAACATAAAGGAAATTATTTCTATTCTTTTGATCATTCTTGTGAAAAGAACCACTGTATAACATGACTAAACACATTAACATCACAAAAAGCAGAGCATATGGGACCCTAAATAAGCATTAACTCATTCAAAGAAATCTATGATAAGTTTGTTTTTTCTCAACCCCTAACCTCAGTGGCCCCACCAAACCTAACAGTGAAGAGAATTTCAAAATATTATTTAAAAGGATCCCAGAACCAATGCACACACTAAAGCAATATTGATTCAGATTACCTAGAGAGCATTTCTCTGGAAATTGATTAAACACAGTATAAAAATTGTATGTAGATGACTAAAAAGGCATGCAGTAATATAAAATATAGTCATTAGGCAAAGTTTCTAGAAAAGACAAGCAATTTTCACGAATTAAGAATATATAATTAAGATGTTTCCATGTCTGAAGGGATAGAGAAGTAAATACTAAAAACAAAACATACATGAGGTGATGGATGTTAACTAAACTTACAGTGGTAATCCTTTCATAATATATACATATGTCAAATCATTACGTTGTATACCATAAACAAATACAATATTGTATGTCAATTATTTCTTAATAAAATTGAAAAAACAGATTAAAATAAATATTGCCTAGCTATTTCAGAAGTTATTAAAAACTGATTGCATAGCAATGGCATTAAAATAACATTAAACTTAAAAAGCCTTCTCATAGTACTATGAATACAGCAAGCATACTCAAATTTTTGAGCCTCTGTGAGTTTGCTCCTTTCCCCTAGAATGTACTACATTCTCTTTGACTATGACCTCAACCCACTCTTCAAAGCTCAGATCAAACTGCTTTTCATCCTTGAAGTCCTCCCTGACTTCTAGGCCTCACTATCCTCCTACCCACTGAACTACACATCGAAACACTTAATCAGAACCATGCAACTTAGCATTTAATAATATACTAAAATAAATTATTCATTACTATTTTGCATGTTTTAGTCATATTTGCAACTAAATTTTAGCTCTTAAAGGATTTGGGGTCATGTCTTATGCTTCTATTTGCCTCCAAAATATCAAGCAAAATGTTAAGAACACTGTTGGCTGATGAAACAACTATTCACCAAAGATTTCAAAAATAATCAAAAAATTAAGGATAAGGGTAAATATTTGCTCTGGCAATGACAGGATTGCTTATTTAAACAAAACGTTAAGAACTGAGATATTAAAAAATAAGTCATTCATTCAGTAAAAGATGGTATAGCTACACAATGGAATACCACATAGTCATTCAAAACAATATTATATATGTTAAATTTGGTGATGTTTATAGTGATGAATAATGAGCGGCAACTTGCATGTCAAATTGTAGTGATTATTTGAGGGCATTATGGTTTTATCCAAATGGTGGAATAATTTTAACTTATTGGAAATCACATTTTTGCATAAAATTTAATGATGTGGGACTATTCAGAACATATTACCAGTAAAAAGTATGTTAGTGAGAAACATCAATATACTTTTTTAAGAAAAAATTACGTACAGAGAAAAGACAACAGACTATCCAACAAAACGTTATTGTTCTTCTAAGTATTGAAATAATAGGTCATATTTTTTATTTTTGAGGTTATCTATATTTTACAAATGTTCTATCATAAATAACACTTTTAATCAGAAAATAAATACTAATTTCAAGGTTTCATATGAATACCTAAAAAGTTGTAGAAATAATTTATCTACAAGAAAAGATGTATTCAATGAACAAACAGATATATTGTAGTATTTAGTATGTAACTTCAATTTTGTTATATGTGTGCAGGGTAAATGTACATGGTCATTAAAAAAAAAAACTTGGAAGATATACACCAAATTATTTATAGTAACTTCTAAATGGTGATGAGATTGTTGGTAATTTTTCTTTCCTTTTTTGCTTATTTGTGTTTTCCAATTTATCATTAATAAACATTGATGTACATATTGCTCATGTAATAAAGAAGAACAAAAATCATTTTATAAAGAGATACTTGGAGGAAATGTTAAAAAGAATTTAAGAGAACAGAGTTTTGCCTTCTTGAAAATGTCTAGAGGATTAGAACATTATAGTTTCCTTTTATTGAACCCAGAAAAAATAATGAAGATTTCTTTCCTTGGCATTTCTTCAGTTTAAGTCTGTCAAATAATATTTTCTGATAAATCTAATTATTTATAAAGGAATACTTGATCAGCTAAAATCTAGATCCTAATCATTATCACCCATTATCCTGTTTGCCCTCAAAAGATACATAAAATCAATTTATTTTCTCTTCCAAGTTACAGTTGTTCAAAGCATCTTAAGGGAGGGATTAACTTAATAGTCCTTTTCTAGGTGAAATCCCTCTGGTTTCTACACCTATTTCTCATTTGACAAGGTTTCCAGACCCTTCATCATTCTCCTCTGATACATTCCAGACTCTAAATGTTGCTCTAAAAACGTGTTGCCAAGAACTGAATACCAAAGTTCTACATTTTCATTCTCAGCAAGAAGAAAATTAACACTTGGAAAGTTATGTACTTTTCCCCACATCACACAGGTAGAACTGGAAGAGCTAAAATCTAAATGTAGATTTTCTGACACCCAATCCAGTGATTTTTCCTTTCCACAGGACTATAAAATCACTCTCAACAGTAAAAGATGCCATAATTTCAATAACACTTACCTTCTAAAACTTTGCCTTGTATTTCCAGAGAGGAGCTTTACCTACTTTTAAGACAGGAATTCCACTACATCATTAATCCTAATCCAGGAATTACCAAAATACCTTGTATTAGTCATCTATTTATTTAAAAAAAAAAAAAACCCTAAAACTTAGTGCTTAAAACAACAATAGTAATTTATTATTTTTAATGATTTCCATGGGTCACAAATTCAGGAGCATCTGGGCTGGGCGATTCTATCTCAAGGTCTCTCATGAGGTTCCCATTAAGTCAGTGGCTAAGGCTGGAGTCATCTCAAAGACTTCTCTACTCAAGGATGTGAACATTTAAAGAGCTCAGGGTTGGAAGCTGGGGTTCCTTAAACATCTTCCTCTATGTCTACGTGATCTCTCCACAGGATCTTTTCTCTCCAGTATGTTGGCTTCAAACTGGCTGTACTTCTTATATCATGGTTCAGGAGGTAGTTCGGGAGGTAGTTCAGAAATAGTTCCTCGAAAAATGCATGAGTTAGGTGAAAGCTGTATTGCTGTTTCTAATCTAGTCTGGGAAATCATGCCCTATAACTGTCAATGCAATCTATTCAATAGTAAGTCACCAAGGCTTACCCATAGTCAAAGGTTTGGGAGTTAGACTCTGCCTTTTTATAGGATGGAGTTATAATTATATCCTCAAATTGTTGTTGTGAGAAAGGAAAAAAGGACTTAGGGCAGTGCCTATCACCTAAGTACTCAATAAATGATACCTACTCTTATTATTAAATTAAAATGTCCTTTGTCCAATTATATTTGGTTTCAATTTTCATTTCTGAAAATACAATCATGATAATCACTGGCACCATTTTTAGGTTTTCATCTATTCTTGTTCATCTAAGTGGAATAATGAACACTGAACTACATTACTCTCATCAATATCAATGATCAAAATTACCTTCTTTATAAAGACATCCCTAACTAATTCCACTAGGATCTAGCTCCTCACAAAGCTTCAATAATATCAACATTTGTAACTAGCTTTTCTAAGGATATTATCAATTTCCACTTAACCTAACTGCATATGGATTATCTCTACTCTGTCCAGGAGCAGCTACTGCTCTAATTTAGCTGGGTTTTCAGCTGCACCTTGACCAGGAATGTGAATGGACAGCCATACTGCAATTAGAGAACACAAATGGACTGAGGTTGCAAAAGTCAGATGATAAGACGTCAGGAATAGAGACAGACAGAGACCATAGATCAGAAAAGTAATCTTGCCCTACATAAAAAGAGTTGAAACCCACATACAGGTGGAAGTCATTGAAATTGGAAGAAATGAATGGGAAATGGCTTTTCTAAGCAGTGGCATGAATCCACTTCCCTACATGTCACCAGTGTAATTTTAGAGACAGAATATTATTCTCTCTTACCCTTTCCTCCACTTATTAGCAAGGCTGAAATAAGTGTGTTCATTCTTATTGCATTGTATGTTGTCATTTTTGTTTAGCTTTGTTTTCCATTTTAGTTATACTGCCTCTCCAATTACAGCTTTATACTCACTCTAATCTGTCCTCCCTATATGACTTATTGAGGTACCCAATTATAGATTTGTCCCTGATTTCTGAAAGCCCACAATCTATAGCAAGCATCTGTTTCTTTAGACACTACCCCAAATCACTCAAACAAAGCCTAAATCCTAAAAAAGTTCTTTCAAACACTCTCTTACTGAGACACTCCATGGTTCTCTGTGGTGTGAGTTCTCCCTACTGCAATGAGTGATAAACCCAATTTGCTTAACTGTAGGTGTGTTCCTGGTAGTATTTGACTATCAGGAAGGAATTAAAGGGATGCAATGTCTATAAAGAAATTAAAAACAATTAAAAACCAACTAAAAGCTGTTTCTGTTTTCTTTAAATCACCATATACAGACAATTCAACCATGTCAGTGATCGATCTTCTCTTCTAGGACAGATGACTCCATCTACCTTGGTATGCACTGCATTTATATATTTTAAATTTCAAATAAGTGTTTAAGTTATATTACATAAATTACATATGTATATGTATATTTAATATATTATCTTGAGTTATACTCTATTATATATGTACTGCTTTTTTTCTGATTCCCCACTTTAAATAAATTTTTTTTTTTGACGAACCAAAAATACCTGCCAACTGTGCTGTATAAGAGGCATTCTGCCATAGTGTTATTGGGTAACTGATGAAAAATGCTTTACCTAATCTAGATGTCAATCACTTCTTGCTAACAAAGGATATCCAACTTTCTTAATGTGTTGAAAACTAAACTGCAAACATTTATAGGTTCTTTCTCAGAGGAAAACTTATGTTTTTTCTCATGTGACATATTTTAAGGAAAAACAGATTAAAGAAGTTACATAAATGAAAATACTGAATTTGGTTCCAATTACCAACAGATTATTCTTGACAAAAGTATCATTAGATCTAATAGTAAAATGAAATGTCTTCTTTTTCTCTTTTATTAAAACTGATACTTGGTATAATATATTTACATAGCATCCTCAAAGTTGGAATAGTATCACGTCACTTTACACTATTATAATATTCAATAATAATAAATTTATTCATGATGTGTCAGAATATAGGTTTGTTACCAATTATTTGCTAAAATGTTACAAGTCCTGAAGTCTAAGAAGAAAAAGCTACTGTTTTTAAAATGTTATTTTGTGCAGCAACATGGATGCTCCTGGAGAATGTCATTCTAAGTGAAGTAAGCCAGAAAGAGAAAGAAAAATACCATATGAGATGGCTCATATGTGGAATCTAAAAAACAAAAACAAAAACAAACAAACAAAAACAAAGCGTAAATACAGGACAGAAATAGACTCACAGACAGAGAATACAGACTTGTGGTTACCAGGGGGTGGAGGGTGGGAAGGGATAGCCTGGGATTTCAAAATTGTAGAATAGATAAACAAGATTACACTGTAGAGCACAGGGAAATATACACAAAATGTTATGATAACTCACAGAGAAAAAAATGTGACAATGAGTGTGTATATGTCCATGAATGACTGAAAAATTGTGCTGAACACTGGAATTTGACACATTGTAAAATGATTATAAATCAATAAAAAATGTTAAAAAAATAAATAAATAAAATGTTATTTTGATTCAAAGAAACATACAACACCAAAAGTTTTTTAAATGGCCTCATTATCATAATATTTAATAAATGGAAGTAAAGACAGTGTACAGAGTAAATATAGAAAATATATTAAAGTCTCTAAACATCTCAAGACAAGCACATAGAAAAGCCTTGCATCATTTGTATGCTTTCAGAATACAGAATCAAAATCTCAAGATTCAAAGGTCCTTAAAAATCCAACTGCTCAACCCCATCTAGTACTTGAACTCCCTGTGCAAGACAAAGTAGTATGATAGTAAACAAAGTACAGAGTCTCTGAACCAGATTTCCTAGGTTTTCCATCCACCTCTCATATAGCCCAGAGTTAGTTAACCTCTCTCTGCCTTAACTTCCTGATCTATAAAATGGGAGTAATAATAACAGCAGTACAGAACCTATCTCATAAGGCTGTCATGAAAAATAAACTAATAAAAATAAAAAATTTAGATGGTGCTCATTAAATGATGGCGTGGTGGTGGTGGTAGTGATGGTGACTGTTAGAATACCCATGACAAGTGACTTTTTGGTCTCTCCTTGAACACCTCTATTAATAGAAGATTTAGCACCTCCCAAAGTAGTCCCTTCCATCTTCGAAAGGTTGTCAAACATTCTTATTTACAGGAATACGAATTCTTCTCTTTCAACCTATAGTTCATTCCATTCCATGGGAATATTCAGAACAGCAGCATTTTCAATACATACACACAGCTATTATAGTACCCTTATATCTTCTCTTTTTCTAGGCAAAACATCCCTGTTTCCCTAATTTCTTCCTCATAAATTATGGTTCAGCCATCCTGCTCATTCTCCTCTGAGTATGTTACAATTTGTTTCTCTCTCTCTCTTACGTCCCCAACACATGAAGCAACATTCTATCAATGTTCAGCTAATTAGCTTATTCATGTGCCTACCAACTCGAGGCCATTACTTTCATCTGGAAATTCATTATTATTCAAACTACCATATGATACTCAAACAACACTACCAAGCTAAGCCGAATTGGCTAAGACAATTTTACCCTTATATCAAGAAAGTTAGAAGTAGAAAGAGATTTAATGATTATAGTTCAAATCTTTCTCTTTTTTCAAATAGGCTTTTTAAATTTTATTAGGAAAAAATTTTGAATATTCAGAAAACTAGAAAGAATAATACAATAAGTACTTTTATAGCCATCAGCTAGGTTAAACAATTAGGTTAACACTTTGTCATATATATGCTATGTATGTATGTATCTGTCTATGTATCTTAATTATATTGCTAAACCGTTTTAGAGTATGTTATTGATATCACATGCCATCTTACCCCTAAATACCTTAGCATGCACCTGCAGAAAATAAGCTGTGGAGCCCAGTGGTGACTGCTTCTGTGTGCTTTGAATCTTTCATTTTTTGAGATGAAGAAACTGAAGTCAGGAGATATGAATTGACTTCCTTAAGGTCACACAGCAAATTAGTGGCAGAGAAAAACATAGGCCTTCTATGGAGTAACAATCTCTCCTCTAAATTATGTTTCCTCTAAATAACCCCAGGGAAAATATTTCCACTGAATCAAAAGGATGTTTTCTTTGACAATTTGAGGCACTGGGGAAAAGGGGTGTGATTATGCAGAGGTTTCAGAAGTATAATTGGACAAATTCTTATAGAGCAAGTTTCTATGCATGGAGACTCAAATGATTCCATAGAGCTTTTCTTAAGAGGTAACTACTTGCTCTTGTGTCAAGTTTATTATCCTCTTGCTCTTCTGCTTTGCAGTTGTTTTCTTTTCTCCCTCATTTGAGAGATACCAGTGCACTTACAAAAATAACTGTATATTTTTACATGTAATCAACAAAACAGATAATATGCTTTAAACTAACTGAAGTCTACAAAGGAAGCTTAAGTTGTATGCATATCACAGGATCCAGGTATCAGTCAGATCACCAGGAACCCATTTTTGCTTAAGTGTCATCCAAATGAGGAATACTGAATAGCACTTCGAGTTGGTGGACAAACCTCAGACATCAGAATTAAGTAACTAAAGCAAACAAGTCAAAATAAAAAAAACTCCCTACTCTCTACCAAAACTAGGAAACTAGCCTTTAAATTAGGAAAGTCAAGGTACCAAAGACCTGTTGTTTGACACTAGCTCAGAGTTGGCAAGAAAGAGGAGTAATTACTGTATGGCATGAGTAATCCTTTGAAACGCTATTTAATTCAGCTTCTGAGAAACCTGTCTCTTAATTCATGACAGAAACTGGGGCTGTTGTGGGAAAGGGGGGTTCTACAAAATTCAAGGGTATCACAGTAGCTTCAGCGAAAATCGAAAAGGTACAAAAAGTTTTAGGAAAAAAGTAAGGTAGTCCAGATCCACTAGGAAAAGGAGTAGGATTTAAGCCCTCAGAAACAAATATCAGTACGATAGTGACCTATGTATTGGTCGTCTATTTTTAAATGATGAAGCTGACGTCACATAAAAAAGAAATAGCTCAGAGTATACTCTTCATTCTTCATTAATCTTAACATTAAAAAGTACCAGAGCCCAATCAAGGTCTGTCAAATCTGTTTGATCCTTAATAGAGATCATGCTCTATTAACAGTAAAGTCCTTCTATGGACTAGTTCGTCTGAAGAAGAGCAACTAGAGCACAGATTGCTCTATATGTCAAACACACTGAGAGTATATAGTTTGAGAATTTATATTTAAATATATTTTGAGAATTTCACCCACCACAAAATCCTTCAAATTTCCTTCTAATATGTATATAATAGCTTACAAGAAACTCCTTGTAATCTAGAAATTTTAAAATAACATCTCTAGCTCTCTGATTAAAGATTTTACAGATAGAACAAGTTCAGAGACTAAAAATGATTCCGCAGAGGCTATGTTGCTCATAAAACATCTATCTATCTATCTATCTATCTATCTATCTATCTATCTATCTATCCATCCATCTATGAGTATTTACATTTCCAGAAAAAGGAAAACTAGGCACAAGACTGTCACCGATTTACCACAAAGCAGCAAGTAGAAATCAAATCTGTCATCAGATATCCCCAGTGTCTGGAGGTTGTGCATTGTTCTACCTGAAGAGACCTTGGATAAATGGCTCATTACAACCATACAACCCATCCTTTTTTCTCTGTGGAAGGCAGTGGGGTGTGAGCTTTAATTTTTCTCAGTTTCCAGAAACTCCCAAACTCGCATTCAGATCCATTCCTTGCCCTACTGTGTCATTATTCCTCATGGATCCAAGAGAACAGTAGTCAAAAGGAAAGCTGAAATCTAATTTTACTATCAATTTCAAAAAGCAAAATAAATTAACTATAATCAACTTCACATACAAAATATATTCAGTGCAAGAACAAAAAAATAAATAAAGGCATTTTGGTAGAAGCATACCATGTATAAAAAAGACTGATACAACTAAAGGCCAAATATTAACTCTAAATTCAACAGCAAATTTTTTCTCAGTTTATTCATGAATTACATTAGTTTAATCCTGGATAATCCACAATTATGTAAAAGCTACTAATTAACCACTAGAACTTATCAAAAAGTTCCTAAATAATAGTAATTCCCAAAAAATGATCTAATTCTTTGGGTTTCAAGGTAAATGAATCTCTTCTATTATATCACAATAATCTATCTACTGTTGAATAAGGGCACATTTCTTCCCAAAAGTTTGATAAACTTGAGAATATTATATTCTAGGTATTCTTAATACACTGTCAGTAGAAACAAATCAGAGTTAAATTATAATCAAAGTAAAAGTTTACAAAATAATTTCCAATTACTTTATTAAATAAGGTTTCCCATTTTCTAAGGTGCTAATGAAATATAAAGAAGATAAATGAAATGCATAAATATTCATTTCTAATATTTACCTGATTGTAAAATTTTATTAGCAAAGGTTTGTAATTTATACCTTGGATTTGAGAATGTGGTGTACACAGAGATATACTACTGAACTCAATTTGCATCACCTAGAAAAATAATGCCTAGAGGTCACAGGAATATAGTAATACCAAGATAATACATAAAAGGTTAATAGTATAAAAATAAATGTATCATAACACTGAAAGCTATATTAACAAAAGAAGTAATAGCTTAAAGTTGTTTTTCTTTATAAATATTACATTTTTCTTAAAAAGCAAGGAGAACCTATTGCAGAGGACAAACAGTGGGATAATTTTCATATCAAGGTAATTAAGGCATATTTATTAGATGCATTCAAGAAAGATTAGATACGTTCATAGAGGGAACAGAGTAGGGTCTTTCCTGCTTAGTGCAGGAGGTTTGACTCAATAATCAAAGAGAACCCTTACAATCTCATCTCCGAATGAATTACAGAAGCAGGATTTGTTATGCTAAAGTTGACTTTATGAAAAGTAATGCTCTCCAAATTAAAATAAGAAGGTAGATCTGGAGTACAAACACAATCCCAGGTTCCTGCTCCCAAGGCAATGTGCTGCCTATCATAGGTATCACCATCTTATTCATGCTCATCTAGAAGGACCTTAAGAATCATATCTCACTCCAATCATGAAAAAGTTCAAATTAGTCATGTAAATGACTGCATCCTATATAATATAAATGTTATTTTCTATACCATGTTGTTTAGAAGAATTACAGAAATGTGCAGATTTCTTTATTCCAGCTATATTTCACTATAGTGATGTATCCAGGTCATCAGTGGGCAAGAAGGAACTCTGTACAACAATGTGTACATTAATCAGAACAACCTATACATTGAACTTTACTTGTGGAGTTCAGCTTTAATCAAAAAATTACGGTGTCCTGAGATCAGCTTCCAATGATTCATACTGACCAACTTTGACAAGTAGCTTACTTTAAAAAAAAAAAAAAAAAAAAAACTTCTACTACTTTCAAATCCCATTTAAATTTATCAAGAAAATACAAGCTTTGTGGAACAGGCCTGCTCAATCAAGCTGTTCTGTTAGACTAGATCATATCAGATTTTCTATTAGTAACCAAGTCTTATGTTAAATAATTATCAAAAAATGACTTCTCCTACATGTCTGGAAATGCTATAGAGCCCAAGCTACACTTTAGTCATGAGGGAATACTTGCAAATGGATATTAGAGGAAAAATCAAACCACAGGAGCAGTCCTGGCATGATGATGAGGTGTACCCTAACAGCATATTGGTGAAAGAAATGAAACAAAATATTTATGAGACATAAATGTATCACATAAAAATAAAGCAAATTGTAGGAATATTGGCTGAATCCCAGAAAAGATAATCCTTATGAACATGAAGGAATGCTGTCAGTTGTAAGTGAATGTCAGTGATGGAATTCGTTAAGAGCTTCGTGTTACAGTGAGAGCTCTGCAAACTCCAGTTGCTGGATCTTATACAGCCCGAAAGATTAAAATAAAAATTAACATGGTTTATCCTTCTCCTTGAAAATATTCTGTATTCACAATTTTATTACACTTAAAAAAAAGAAAAGATACTGGGGTCTGATTCTCCTTGAACTGTGAAAATTTTTAAAAATGCAAAAAAGTCTTTGCACAGATGTACTGGATTTTTATATTTTGGCAGGTGCTCAGTATGCAGCCCACATAATCACATGTTAATGACTGGAGGGTGTTAATCAGCATGCATACCTGATTCCTTCTTGCCCAAAGGGGAAAAAGCCCACTATTCCATAGCATGTTAATGTTTCTACTTTTGATAAAGATTTTGGTAATATGCTGTAAGTAAGAAAACTTTTCTAAAAGGTATATTTAGAAAGATGTATTATATCAATAAGAATAATGATAAAATAATTCAAATTTCCATAAATACTGAGATATTTCCAAGCAGCATACCAGTAGTCATTTTGTTTAATTTAAACAAACCAGGTTTGGGGAATTTTTTTAAATATACATTTTTTAATAGCAGGAATAAAACACTGCACATACACAGGGTGTGAAAACATAAAGGTGATCGATGTGTTAACATCGTACAGCATTAGTTATCTATTTTACTACTCACACCATGCCATAAGATAGGGTTTTATTTTTTGGTTCGAATTGTAAGTTTCTGTCAGTTTCTGAGATAGGTTTAAAAACAGATAGTTCTGTGTGCTAATATAGTTCCAAAGTTATGGAAAATGGGAAATCTCCCTCAGAGTTTCCTGGAGAATGTCGTTTCATGACTCAGGGACAACGATGGACATTTTCATCTATTACCAGAAGTCTAAGTTTGAAATTTACTTAAATTGAATGAACTTCCAAAATCCTAAAAAGAGAGTGCAACTAAATTTCTCAAGAAGTCTGAACCTTGCTAGTTTATGGGTTTTTTCCCTCAGTGCTTCACAGACTAATCAGGTACCAAGAAGATGCACATAAATCTTGCATACAGTTCGGACCAGATGAACTAGTGCATTTCACCACATTTTCTAAAGTTCAGTCTCAATAAAAATGAAGAAATAAGTTTTATTTAGATGCTGCCTACTACCTTAAATTACTAAATCTTACCAAAAACTGGCAACAATTCAAGTTTTTAAAATCTTTTGAAAGGTAACAAAATTATAAATCTTCTTAAAGTCTGTCACAATATAAAGCATGGCTGAGAAGGATTAAATCCTCATTCAAATTCATGGACTATGCTATCATGTAATGACAACAGCTCCATTCCAAGAAATGCTACAAAATCCACACCAGAATCTTTATGACTCAAAATCAACTACATAGAACACTCCAGAGTTGATTAGCAACTTCACTGGACTGAAAGCAAGAAAGGCAGAGGAAAAATTGTTTGCAAGCAAGAAAGTATTGTTCCCAACAGTTATTTATTAAATATCTCAAGATGCCTATTTTTTTTCTTTCAGTTACAACAAAGGATATTATTGGCATCTTTTATTTACAGTAGAAATCTTATATTTAAAACTTTTCTAGAAGATAAAACTCTGGGGGGATTTAAGTAAATCTTTTAAACAAGGAGTTCTGAAATTCTGGGGTCCAGTAAGGTTATTTCGACTTAATTAGACTAGTAGTTAAAAGCCAGATGCATATAATCCCATTCTGGCTTAAAATACATATCAATACGAGCATGCATGTAAGTGCACAGGTTCACATGCAGGAGGTCCCAGTTAAAATCCTGTCACTTTGGGGATCTTAGAAGAGATATTGTTGGTGCCTAGCCCACATTCCCATAGCCTATCTCAGAAGTCACCTGCAAACAGTTCCTTGTTAAAAGGTTCTGTCTTCACACAAGACCATTCACCATCTAGGAGCAAGACTAACCCCTCCACCACTCCCTGGTACCAACAACTTCATTTCTTAGTCATTCTTGATTAAATTTCTGCCCTCATGTATATTACATAAAATATTCTCCTCAACCTCTGTGTGAATCTCGTCTTCTTCAGAATCTATAGTAAATCCTCAAAGAATAACCTCCCTAACTGTCCACTCCTCCACTCATCATCAAACTCTCACCTGCACTACTGCAACAGTTTTCCTAGGAGGTGCCCTTGTTTCTGGTATCATCGTCCACAATCCACTCTCTATACAGCAGCTAATGTGATCTTTTAAAAACATAAACCATGGTAGACTCTTGCTTAAAATTTTCCAATACCTTCCTTTTGCACTTGAAGTAAAGTCCAAACACCTCACTGTAGCCTATGATACCCCATAGTATCTGTCACCTGCCTGCCTCCTAGATTTCATCTTACACCATTCTCGCCCTCATCCATTCCACTCCAGGCACTCCATTGTTTCCTATTGCTCAAACACATCAACCAAAAGGGTTTTGTACTTACTATATACTCTAGCTGAATGTCTTCGCTCAAACTTTTACATAGTTGTCTTCCTTCTTGTTATTCAAACCTCAACTCAAATGTCACCTCTTCAAAAAGACCTTCCCTGGGTTGCCTGAAGCAGCCATTCTCAATCACATTTTCTTATTTAATTTTCTTCATTGCACTTATCATTGTCTAAAATTGTCTCACTCTGTGAGGGAATGGTATCTGTCTTATTCACAAGAAAATCCCTGTGCCTGGAACTTAGTAGGTGCTACATACTCAAGAAATCTTTAACAGATAATCATTACACACAATATCATATGCCAGCCACCAAATATTCCTTCATGTGTGTTAACATTAAAAAAGATACATTATACATTTTTGATGAAAAAATTATGTGAATTTATTCCTGTCTAACAAATCAGCTCTAATGGGAGCAAAATCACATATCAGGGAACAGTGTCAATATTCCTCTGCAAAAAAGGTGCTAGTATACTGGTACCATAAAGGAAATGGTAAAGGCTGTACATGGCAAACAAGGACAGTAAATTCTTATTTACTCTAACGTTTCAGCCTTCAAATGGATCTTGCCAATTAACACAGCACACTAAATTTAAAATCAAACATTTTGGTGTCTAATATAAGGAATGGTAATTAAAATCAGACAAAAATTTTTTTATCTTAAACTGGTCTTGGAATGCTGATCTCTAAAATGTCTATTCTCCACTTCTTTGCGTATGCCACAATGAACTTTTTTACTTGTTTGAAACTCTGTAGTCTCATATTTTTGGGGTGCAACATCAAAATAATTAATTTGAATTTTAACATCTAAAATTTTTTTTACTAATCAGGAAGTAGGGATTAGCAGAACTTCTCTGCTTTGTCTTTACCCTGTCTTACAGAAAAGCTCCTCTGTGGTCTTGATACTTCGAAGTAAAACCTTCCCTGCACCCAGTAGATAAGAAACTTTTAATGCCTGTTTCTAACTGTTCATGAGTGAGGGCTATCACAGACAGTAAATAGCAATGGAAAACTGAATAACTGCTGATAGAATCTTTGTTGTTGTTTTTTAGACTTTCTTTTAAATTTTATTTCTTCATAATGATTTTATGGAGTTTAATTACAGTGAGTAACAAATAGGATCCACCGAAGAGAACAGTAAGTTTCACTTAACTTCGTAACAATTCCTCTGGACTTAATATTTACTTGAAAGTAGAATGAAGTAAAATGTCTATTAAATTTTACTCTAGTCACAGTCACCCCACCCCAACACACACACACACACACACACACACACACACACACACACACACTACATGTAGGTTTGCAAGACTGTCCAGAAACCTAAAATCCTTCTATTGTTTTCCATTTCTGTAAAGAAAAATCAGTTGGTGATATGATACTTGCAGTATAAGTCATTACAGGTCTGATGTTACACTTGCTATATATTATTGAATCTATCAAATGAAAAGAGAGCACAAAGGGAATTTCCAAATGCAGCTGCTATTTCCCATTTGTTAAATCCTTTTATTATACCATATAAGTACACAGCTGGGAAATACTATAGAGTGGGAGTTAAAACAAAATATTTTGGCTTCCAGACATTTAGAATACACAAAGGCTCCAGTGGAAAGTAATGTTTGATATCAAAAGAGAGCAAAAGTTTGAAAACATTTCCAGCAAGTATGATTTCTTTTATACTAATATAACATAATTGTAAATTTAAACTATTTTGTACCACCATAAATCCCACTTAATATAAATTTGGTAAGCAAATTATTAACATTTAATTTCTGACAAAATTTTAGATCATAAAACTTTGAGAATAACTCACTGAAGCAATCTGGCACTTGTCAATATGCAAAGTAAATTTTACTAAGAAAAACAAATAAAGAATGCTCTTAAGAAGTAAAATTTGAGCTGTATTATTTCTGCCTCAGCCTATATTTTCCAGGTTAGTTATTTTGATTTGTTCATGACTATATTGGCATAAAAGCCAAAATATATCTTGAACCCATCCTTCTCTCTACCCCATCTACCTCCACACTAATCCAACCCACCATAATCTCTTACCTGGACTTTTGAAATATCCTCCCAGCAGGTCTTCCTTTCACTTTGTCTTCCTCCCATTCATTCGTACTACAGCCAGAATTATCTTTTTGAAATGTTCTGAGATCTTTCAACGGCTTTCCATTGCACTTAGAATGAAATCTCACTTCCATAATGTTATCTACAAGGTCTTGTTGTATGTATAGCCCCTACCAATCTCTCCAACGGTATCTGATGCTACATTGCACTCTCACTCATTACACTTCAGCTACAAGGACCATCTTTCATTTCCTGAAACTCAGCTATATTTTTCTCACCTCAAATGGTTCATACATGATGTCCCTCTGCTATTTTTTTCTCTATTCTTTGCCTGGATAGTTCCTATCATCCTTAGGTCAGAGAGAGCGTTCTTATCCATTCTAAAGTAGGTTTATCTCATTATGTTCTCACATAGCATTCTATTTTTTTTCTTCTTAACACATACCACAATTTTAGTTATATATTTATGTGTGTATATTTATTTAATTTCTGTTCCCTCTCCTAGACATAGGCATGAAGACATAATCATGCGTATGTTGTTCACTATACAACCAGTACCTAGCAGAATGCTGGACCCAGAGGAAGTGCTTCATAAGTATTTGTTGAAATAAAAATAAAACATAACCTTATTATCTTGCCAAAAAGTTAGTAGCAGTGACTGGATATCTATTTCACCCATTCTTTGCTGGAGGTGTAAAACGAACCGCTTAAGTTCAGTCAGAAAAACAGACTTTTAGCCTTGCTTTATTATACCTTCTCTCTTCCCCCTATGCAAGGAAAACAAATCTTTCAGTGGCTTTCATTGCACAATGATGGTCCTCTTTGAACCTAAAGTTAGTGTAGAACAGTCTTATTTTTCTTCTAATCCCCTATTTCTCACCCACTGCTCCAGAGCACTAATTGTGCCTGCAAAATTATCTGAAAAAGAAAAACGTCTGTCTCCATAAATTATGGAATTAAGTATTTGAATTGGTTCTAAGACATTAAACATAAAGCAAGAATTTAAATATTTGTTATTAGTAGTAAAGGTATTTTAAAATAATACCTTATTTTTTATTAAGGAATAAAACTTTTCCTCACTTCCCACTTAAAATATTTTTCATCAATTTAACCAAAAGTTAAGAAATGTAAAGCAGGGTTTAAAATTCCTAATCTAATATGTTAAAATTTTGGTCCATTCTAAATGCTAAAAAATTGAATATTTTTGCTTTAAACTAGACATTTAATGTCACTTATTATGGTTTCTGTTTTGATGGTTACAGATGGAATTTAACATGAGAAAGCTGGCTAATACACTACATGAATTTGATGTTTTTGTTTCTACCTTTAGGGCAAACTCCTGCAGTTTGATTAAATGAGACTGAGGAGCTTTGTATGTCCTTCTGAAATTAATACATAGGCACATAAGTGAGGAAAGCTTTATTATAAATCAAGAATGACTATTAAAAATGATAAACACCTGCATTTCCTCACTGAAGATGTATTCACCATATGACCTCACTTATATAGACATGTTTGTTTAATATAATTTTTCAATATTAATACACAGCCACAGTTTATTGAATCATAACAATTTTGGGGTATTATCAAGTTCATCATCTTAAATACAGAGAGTCAGAGAATAAGATAACCAAATCTCCCCCGAAATTAAATTAAATATCTTTTGGCAACTTGACCTAATAATGGACAAAAACTAACCACAAACCATTTTCCAATTTTTCCCACTTACTAGTATGTTAAAAATATACATGGTAGCTGTTTCATGGACTGAACACAAATAACTCTAATGATACATATTTTGAGCTTTCTCTAAAACCTGTTTGTAATGAGGTAATAAAGCAGACACACTTAGTGACAGATTTTAAAAGCTTACCATTCTTTGCTGAGACGACAGAACGCTGTCCCAGTCAGCATCTTGTTGAATGGTATTGACAAGTGTTGGTAGCTCCTCAGAGTGAGGTTTGTTGTGCATTATGGGGTGCAGAGGCAGATGGGAGGCCACATGTTGATCACTGCCCTCTTCCTTTTCTCTTGAGGTCAAATCTTGGGTCATCGCTTCCTCTCCATCAGCTGCACAGGCAAATGGAGAGGTGGCTTGCTTGGAAGACATTCTTCTGCAGAAAAAGGAAACAAAATGGATTTTTTTTAAAGACTGTCTGGTTTTCTGTTATTGAGTTCTATGAGCTGTTTGTATATTCTGGATTTAAGCCCCTGTCAGTCGCATTGTTCGCAAATATTTTCTCCCAGTCCGTAGGTTGTCTGTTTTGTTTTGTTTATGGTTTCCTCTGCTGTGCAAAAGCTTGTAAGTTTAATGAGGTCCCATTTGTTTATTTTTGCTTTTATTTCTATTGCCTTAGTAGGCTGACCTAAGAAAACACTGCTATGATTTATGTTAGAGAGTGTTTTGCCTGTGTTCTCCTCTAGGAGATTTATGGTATCCTGTCTTACGTTTAAATCTTCAAGCCATTTTGAGCTTATTTTTGTGTATGGTGTGAGGGAGTGTTCTAACTTTACTGATTTACATGCGGCTGTCCAGCTTTTCCAACACCACTTGCTGAAAAGACTGTCTTTTCTCCATTGCATACTCTTGCCTCCTTTGTTGAAGATTAATTGACCGCAGGTGTGTGGGTTTATTTCTGGGCTCTCTATTCTGTTCCATTGATCTATATTGCTTATTACAAGAGAAATGCAAATCACAACTACAATGAGGTATCCTCACACTGGTGAGAATGGCCATCACTAAAAAGTCCACAAACAATAAATGTTGAAGAGGATGTGGAGAAAAGGGAACCTTCCTACCCTGTTGGTGGGAATGCAATTTGGTGCAGCCACTATAGAAAACAGTATGGAGATTCCTTGACAAACCAAAAATAGAGTAATCATATGATCCAGCAATACCACTGCTGGGCACATATCTGGACAAAATTCTAATTCAAAAAGTTACATGTACCTCAATGTTCATGGCAGCATTATTTACAATAGCCAAGACGTGGAAGCAAACTAAATGTCCATCGACAGATGACTGGATAAAGAAGTTGTGGTATGTGTATGTATGTATGTGTATATATATAGATATATATCTCCTACTCAACTACTCAGCCATAAAAAGAATAAAATCATGCCATTTGCAGCAACATGGATGGACTTATCATACTAAGAGATTATACTAAGTGAAGTAAGTCAGACAAAGACAATTATCATATGATACCACTTATATGTGGAAACTTTAAAAATGAACTTATTTACAGAACAGAAACAGACTCATGGACATAGAAAACAATCTTATGGTTATTAGAGGGGAGGGATAATTTAGAAGTTTGGGGTTAGCAGATACAAACACTATATACAAAATAGACAAACAGCAAGGTCCTACTGTATAGTGCAGGGAACTATATTCAATAGCTTGTAATAACTTGTAATGAAAAAGAATATATATATATGTATAACTGAATCACTCTGCTGTACACAAGAAACTAACACAACGTTGTAAATCAACTATACTTCAATTAAAAATTTTTAACAAAAAGGGCCATCAGTGACAAAAGAATAAGCCATCCCTTATATTTCACTAATTCAGGAAAAAAGGAAAATTCTCCAACTTCAGATATGTTTACGATCCACTCTAAACCACTGAAAGAGAAATCTTAGCTTATCTGTTCCACTTTTCCTCTTTGCTTTTAAAAAACTCAGCAAACTTCTTCCCAGCATTGCTGCATATTTTCTTTCTTACCAATCCACAAATGAAATTTTTATGGAATAAGTTTTCTTAATGTATAGTATATGTATGTGTGTATTTTTTTCTCCCAGCTCTCTCAAGAAGCTTATAATCTTATTGAGAGTGATTCAGTTGATGGCTAGCAATGAAAAAATAAAATGAATGAGTGAATATATAGCAAATGAGCCAGTTTGGAGGATGATTTAAAATTACAAATAATGAAATTTCTCTTAGGCTCTATGTAGGAAGAAAGGAAGTCTAAGTAAGAAAATATAATCAGGAAAGTAAGTAATCTATGATGAAAGTCCTAAACAAATTTGGTCCTGAGTTCTCAGTTTACACCTTGTATTATGAGTACTAGGCCTAACACTGTTTAGTGTCAATCTGATCCTTTTCTAAAGAACTTCAAGCTGTGTCAACTGCTGTAACTAAACTTTTAAGTGACATATTGATTAACTGATAACATTAGATTAGTCTTAAGGCAATTTTGTGACATTTTAACTAAGTATATGAAATAACTATGCCTTATTTCATATTAGAAAGTACATATGAGATTCAAAGCATTTTCTATGAAAATAGTAAAATGTCTACTATGCATGATATTTTTAAAATTCCAAAAACAAATACCGAACTTTCATCTATGTATCCACAAGTAAATATCAACTACATTCAGCACAAAGTCTTCATTCTGTGCTTCCATATATAATCAGAAAATCATGATTATTAAGCAGAATTTCAAAACTTTTAGAATATTACTTTATCAAGACAATTTTCTTAGCAAAATGTTTAGAAATAAAATCACCAAAAATTTATAACTTAAAAGAAGAGACACATATTTTTCTAAAACTTTACATTATTGTTGGTTTAAAGTATCTTTAGCTCTAAAATTGCTGTGTAACGAAAGGAATAAAATCTCCACCTTAATTGCTCTTTAACATTAATTGATTTCATACCATTTTTTCAAAAATGCACAAATCAGTTAACATAGGAAACCACATGAGCATTTTTCAAATCAGCAAATCATTAACTTGCTAGTACTGTTTCTACAGACAAATAAATACTGATTAAAGGGTCTAGAAATCTGAGATTAACAGTTAAATTTACAAATCTGTCACATGCTTTCATGAATATTGCAGTGAAGGAAATATCAAGTGCAAAGAAAAATAATTAAGTTAATTCCAATTTAAACAGTAGTTTTTATGTAGCAGCCCATGTTTCACATAGGATTTAACAGCTAATGCTAAATTTCTCACAATTAATGAGGGGGCTCAGATTTAGTATCCTACAGTGAAAAAAATTAATATAAGATCAGCTAATCTAATTATGCACAGTTCTAAATAAAAGTATTAAAAGCTTTTGAAGTGCTTTGAAACATATTAAAATGCTGATACCTACTTACAATAATCATTCTACGAATAATAAAAATGTAATCTATTAGACTTGATACTAGTAAATAACATGGAGGAAAGAAAGTACAGAAGTATGTCTATATTTTCTCTGAGGAGAAAGAAATGAAATGTTCTTAAGAGTACTACAGGAAAGAGTCACATAAGTATATTCTTGACTAATTTTCATCAATACGGCCAAATGGAGAAATGTATACATACTTAGGGAAAATGATACCAAAGGATGTTTCTTAGCATACAGGAATCATTCTAGAGCTAACTTCATCAGCCTCATAAATACTATAGTAAAACCAGGCAAATTATAACTGTTCTGCAAGTTTATCAAGAGCCTGCCATAAACAACAGGAGTGTTTTCATAGTTGAGATAACAATACCAAAAATGTAATCATTGACATTTAAAACAAAAGAATGAACTTACTGCTGCTTTTTAAAATAGCTAAATACAATTGAAAGTCATAATGCAAAACTCAGAGTGACTCTAGTTCCCCAACAAACATCCTCTTATTATAAAATAACTTGGCTCCTTCCAATAGCAGTATCTGTGATTGTTACTTCAGTATAAATTAATCATGACACAAAATCCAAAATGAAAAGTCTCTTAAGAATAATTTCAACTATAAACTGCACCAATGAACAATAGAGCACAATTCTAATTAAACACAACCATGCAGCTGTAAAAATAGACTAAATCTGTCCAAAGCTAGGAGTTGAGTTTAAAGGCTGGTTTGTTAGAGTGTTTTCTTAAGGAAAGCTGGGCCCTCAGTCTTAATCAGCCAATAAATTATTTCCTGCAATTACATTAAATAGAAAATTATCTTCAAATGGGGAGTGTTAATTGAAAATCAAAATTCAGAGGGAAGTTTAGAAATTACACGCTGAATACAATTAGTGAGGAAAGGCTTCACCTCTACTTCATCAACAGTCTTCTGGTGATTCCTCCAGTGACCATTTAGGAAAGCTACCAATTTATAGTATCACACAATTTGTCTTTTACTTTGCACCTACAAACACAAATGTGTATCAAGGTTGCAAATAAAAGATAGGCTGCCAAAAAAAAGTAATATTAAATCTGACTGTTCACTCTCAGTTCACACCATTGTTTAGGGACAAGGAGGGGGAGAAAGTAGGACAATAATGGTTAAAAACCAAGGAAGGTATACTTTACTTCAAAATCCCTCCCTTTAGCAAAGGAATTAATGTTGTTTTTTTTTTTTTTTGTCCCAAGAATACTTTTCCATTTCATATTTTATTTAATTTCTTGTGTTTACTGTAGTTTTCAATAAGTTGTTAGCAGAGAAAAAGGTGATCTTTGTTCTTTCAGCTAGGTATTGCTCCACTGTGGGCACTTCCTTTTGATAAAGTTGTTGGGTCTGTTTCAGGTTTGTTTTTTGTTATTTTTGTTGTAGTTTTTTGTTTGGATGGTGGTTTTGCAGTATTTTTAAAAGGAACATGTGCACAAATTCTTTTTAATGAATAGTTTATTAAATAAATCTTAAATTTACTGATTATTAGATTCAATTTACTGATTTTTTTTGCACAATTATTTTATTATGGAACACTTTAACTTACTGATTATATCCTCATTCATTTCATTTCTTCACTTTAGCTTTCCCTTTTACTAGACCAAGTAAACCATATTCTAGAAGCTACAAAGATACTTGATTTGGTAATGCCTTTACTATCATCACTGCACCATGGCCACTCTCCTTTAGAAACTCATAAATCAAATATATATTTGTTTCAATGTTTTAAAATATCACATGGGACACTTTTATTTTTAGTCCTCATATCAGTAATTTTCCATTACAAAAACTTTCACCCCCAGTGTATTAGAATAGCATCTTACTTTAGCTGCTTCCATGTACAACTAATAAGCAAAAGAATTAAAATCCTTGTGAAAATGGTCCATTTCTATGTGACTCAACTTTGTTTTATTTTTGCACTGTTATAACTTAAAAATCATTCAAATGAATTGTTTTTTTAATTTGTATTAAAAAAATCTCCCTAGTTATACCCCCTGAAAACAGGGGTTTATAATGGAAGTGCTGACACAACCCTAACTAAAGCAGCGCAAATGTTGCCGCTATAATACACAAAATCAAGTTCTATTATTCTAAACTATCCTCGCTCATGGGATTTTTCTTTACTGTGCTCCCAGCCAAACTGCTGAAGCATGAAAAATTTAAATGCAATCAAATGCGCCCAATTCTACTTTACTAGAACAAGTGTCTACAGTGGTACAATCTTAAAAGGAGATGCAACAGATTTGTTTGGTGTTTTTTTTAACTGTTTATTTATAATACAGTGCATTGGAGATAAAATAAAAGGGGAAATTACACTCACATGGTACCAGTGTATTGACTACACAGAGTACATTATAATCAGAGAGAAAAACTACATTGTCAACTTATCACATTGGTTAAACAAGATGGTTTTCTGGGGCATAGCTATTATCAAGTAAAACCTCCAAAGAGAATTACAAATCTTTGGGACACATAGGACTAAATTCCCATCATATGTTCCCTGAGTGTGAAATGTCTCTACCCAGCAGATCAAGTGAATTCCCAAGACGCCAGCCATTGGGAAGAACATCAGGGCTTAGGACTTTTGAAAATGAGATTGTAGGAAATAAAGTCTCCAGTAATTGATAATGTTTTCTAGGAAGCCAGTAGGAGTGCCTCTAGGAAGATAATACTTATTTTACTCCAAAACCCCACTATAAAATCTGAATGTTTAGGCCATTACCAACCTACTTAGACAATAAATTTACTTTATGTTCTTTAACAAGAAATCAAGATTAGCTGGTCCAAGATTTGATAAGTTGGTGAGAACTAAATATTAAGTTAACACATTAAGTCCTCTATCTCAGAAAAATCATATTTTCTAGAATTTTAAATCTTTTTTATTTGATGATTTTTTAAAATGGTCATTTTTATGTTTAAAATTTAGGATTATTTTAAAACAACTTTCTAATAAGGCATAGCCATTTGAAACTACTTCTTTTTTCTCTACCATTGCTAGAAAGAATTCACCCCAAAACTATCATTTGGGACTTACACAATTATCCAAAGGAGCCACTGAATTTATTAGAACAATATTTTTAACCTGTTTTTTTCTTAATGTTTTCATTACTTCTAAGATTATTATCAAATGGCATTCACTTTTTAGGAGGGTTACATTTACTCAAAAGAAGCCCTGTTTTTAACATAAAGCAACATTTTAACAGTTGGTTTACTTTCAGAAAAAATTAAAAATTCAGGCCAACATTCACATTTATTTTTGCAACTCAGCCCCAGGCTACCAAGGTAGACTTACTTCAGTCAGATAATTCACTGTTAATTTAATGCTGCAATTGATCTGATACTGAGAAACAAACAACTAATTTTCAAAAAACATAACACAGTGCCTCTCATTTTAAGGAGCATGAGTAACAGATATGTTCAGCTGCCAAAATGCACAATACCCAGGAACCCCTACAAAGGATGCCAGTCCACCCAGCCTAGGGCAAAGAATGATTTAAAAACCTTCTTCCGGTACCTCCAATTCCCACGTTTAAGTATTGGGGAAAGGGTGGACAGGCCGGGGGAGGGACTCTAATTCCAGACATTAAAATGAAGATATCCCTTTAAAAACTTTTCCCCGCTTCATTCAGGTAACGCCTGAGGGCTGTTATTGATTCTTTGTGTTGTTTTATCCAGCACTACCTCCTATCCCTCATTCTACCTCCAAACTTCCCCAGGCTTCTGCCAGGTTTCTCTCTCTTCCATCTGTTTAATAAGTAAATGAGAAAATTCAGTGAAAAATAAGGCAGATGCTTCAGAGCTACCTTGGAGAGTTAGAAATCTATCTTTTAAAGTTCATAGTGGCTCTTTCTGAGCATACATGGTAACATATACAGACAATATCTGTTCGAAGAAAACTCACTGATTTGAGTTAGCTGTCAAATCAATAGAGATGAGGCAAACGAAATATGCTTGAAGCCCTTGAAGTATGTCTAAGAAGGGGGCTTAAATTAATTGATTTTGACTTATCTAAGGCTTCTAATTTTTCACACCAGAGCTCCAAAATTGTCTTCAAAGGCCTTCTGAGGTTCTTACAAAACAGGGACTACCTGGAACAGATTCTTCTCAAGTCATCAAAGTTTGTGTTTCTAGAGTTTATATTTAGCTGACAATATTGCTGTCACTTTATATAGCTTAAGACTGTTCTTTGGACTAGAGCTCATATGTCTTGGAATGCTTTGACTCATGAATTGTTTCTCCTGATAATGTTACATCACGTAACCACCTCTGTCTAATTGGTTAGTATCTGCTGGAAGAGGCCGGCAACCACCCTAATGACTGGCCTGCCTGACTGACTGCCTATGGAAAACCTATAATTATTACATGTGTCTCTGAGTATCTAGTTTCTTCTCGGGATCGAAACAACTTGCCTTCATGCAACCTCTATCTATACTTTTTGCTTAATAGAAATAATATTGAATTTTTCTCACAACTTATCTACCAATAACTTGTTGAGATTTTTGCTCTGGAAAGCCAGGCCTAGAATATATAAATAAAATCAGTTACCTAACAATAAGAGTGAAACCACACAATGGCTACTATAAATATACACTAACTAAGAGGATTTTAATCAAGCACAATGACTTTATAGCTCAAATGAAAGACCTCTATGTAGCCTGAGTAAAGAAAGCTGTCTAAAATAATAGCAGAATGAATTTATTTATTTATGTTCACTTTGAATCTCCTCTTCACATGAAATGAGAACCATAATTTTTAAAGTAAACACTAAACATATCTTTGTCAGCTTGAAACCAATCTACTAGTATGGAAGCCCAATTACAGGATAACTTACCCAATTATCAATAAAAATTATAAACCAGAACAATAACTTCTCAGAGAGAAAAGAGTAGGTAGGAAGCTGTCACTATACTTTTCCATTCTCACCTCTATTTTCACTTTTTAATATTGCTAGAAAAAAGGAAAAAATAAAAATCTATACTATACTGTTTCAAAAAATGAAGGCTCACACATGGTGACAGTGAGCAAAGCTACATAAAGAAGCTGATCTCTCAGGTTCTCCTTTAGCTAAATAAAGCAAGCCAGCAATTCCTCTCTTTCAGGTAATGAAATAAAATATAAATTTGGGGTTTCTATCAGATAAGAGGAAGAGGGCCAGAAAGAAGAGGAAGGGGGAGGGGGAGGCGAAAGGGTGGGCTGGAGAAGGGAAAGGGGAGGGACGAAGGGGAAAGAGGAGGAGAGAGAAACAACCATGGCTTTGCAGTTCATTTTCAGTTTGTCTGCTTAATGAAAACCTCATTGTACAACACTGAAAACCATTTCCAGCAGGCAAAGCATTTCTGATTCAGCAGAGGTTACACAAGCATCAAAGCAGTTAAATATAGGTGCCAAGCCACATTGCCAGGAGCTCTTAGTACTGTGAGTTAGTGTTACCTGACAGCTTAGTGAATATAAAATTACTTGTTTCTCCAATTGAAGACAATCAAATTGTCACCTTCCATTGTAATAATGCACAACTAGTGATCAGCAAAGTGCAAACATAATTACCATGAAGAAAACAAAAAGTCAAATCTAAATCTCTCCACAGAGTAAACACATCTATCTGGCTTCCCCCAAAAAGGAGTGCATTTGAATGCTGAATGCTATGATGCAATCTTTATTATTTAACAGCAAGATTTATTAGTCTTACATTAAATTAAAATGGAAAACAATAAGAAAGACCAATTAATAAAAAGTGAATACTAATACCAGTAAGAGCACTACAACTTTCCAGACAGAGTATAGACCTACAAATTGTACCATTGCCATTTGAGACGATAATGTTAAATGTATGTTAGCAGCACAACCATTATAAAAACTACACTTTCAGAGATTTCTTTCTAGCCTAGAAACCTTTCAGAAGGTTGAAATAGACAAGTAGTATCCAAACTCAAAAGCTTTTGTCTTAAATTTTCCTTAAAAATGTTATGCTTTATTATTGTATTCTAAAGTGGCCTGTATTTTTGAGGTTGAAATTCACCTCACAAAATTGATTTAGGATCTCTATCCAAGTTTAGAAAAAGAACCAAGCATAGGGTACATGTCCACAACTTTTTTTACTGAGATACTCAGCATCTGGAATTTTGTCCAAATTTGGTGGCCAGATTGGCCCACTATGAAAAGTGATTTCAGTAACCCAAATCTGGGTTAGTATTAAAGTCCTGAAAATTTGACAGAGTTCTCCCATACCCTGAAGAGTCCTAAGATGTAAATACAGATGTTGCTCCAAACAAACTTCTTTTTTACAAGCTCTCTTGGTAAAGTGATTTTCTATCTCTCTAACTCAAAATATAAAATATTCAGATTTACATCATTCCTTCCAACACGAAAAACCTATCTTTCCTATTTCAAAACACTCCTAACACAGGAGTTTTCTTCTTTCATCAGTAATGGTCTCCTTTTTGTCAGAAAAGTGTATCTTACTGGTGGCTAATGCCTGATATTCCATTTTTACCCCATATCGCTATTCTAAATAATTTCATTTGTAATCCTCTAACACAAAAATGGATCAGTTGAAGGAGAAGGGGAAGCACAGCACCAGAGAAAGAGGAATGAATTAGGAACAACATAAGATTCCCTGGGCTTGAATCTTAGCATTTAAATTCAGACATTTGCAATTGGATATATCATTCCTTAGAATAATGCTTTCATCCCTTATAAACCTGAAATGGCAAATTAATCTCACATTTGCATTCTTATTCTACCATTCCTCCATTTTATTAGGAAAGTGTGGAGAAAATGGTGAGATGAAAGCACTGGGTTGACTTCATGGCAAAATCAAAAGCAGAATAAGGATGAGAGAAACAGGAGACAGGGAAAGACTGAAGTCTAGTTGTAAGTTTTATTGTGATTTGAAATAAATTTCTTACCAGTAAGAGAAGTCTGGATGTGAGAAATAAGACTGTTTAAAGAAAAGGTCTTTTTCCTTCACCCTGCCAACTTTCAAGTAATATAATAAAGTTTTTTTCCCAAAGGACCCTACTTATAAGCTTAACACAATAAAAACTTCCTTGAAAGGGGGGTTCAATCAGTATTTTTTAACTTCAACAATGAGTAACTTTTATGTTCCTAAAATTATGTTCCTACAGAATATTCCTTATAATATAGTAATAATAAAAAGTATCTGCAAGAAGAAAAGGAAACTTGTTGTCAGAGAATGTCTTCCAGACCCAGGGAGATAAATGCTTGCATAAATATTATCAAAAGCTTATAGTAAGTGGAAGAAAAACAGAAAACATTGGACAATTTTGATTTTTTAAAAAAAAGAAGTTTATGCTATATAATCCATGAATATAGGGATCATGTCTGTCTTATTACTGGATCCCCATGCCCAGCAAGATGCTCAACACATTGCAGATAATCAATAACATTGGAAAGAAAGAGTGAGGAAAAATCAGAGGGAGAGATAAGCAAATAGCTTATTTTTTTAAATTAACGTGGATAGATAATTACAGAAAATGCCACTCACATGTTAACGCTGCCCACCCAAACATTATTCTTTCTCTCTATTCTTTTTACCAAAAGTCTCATTCCTTAGCATCTAAATCATATGATTTTTATATCTGTATCTTCAACAATGATCTTTCTCTCACCTCCCTGAAACACAACAGTCCTCAACTGACTGCTAGACATTAATACCAAGATGTATTGTTATGTCATACTCAACAAAACTTAAAATTCTTCAACACCTCATTCATTCACACACAGAAGAGCATCAATCTCAGAATCATCCAAGTTCAAAATATGAACACTATATCCATTTCCTCTTTTTTATCCTTGTTCTTCATTTCCAGCCTGTCATTAAGCTCCACCAACTCATTCTTAATGTTTCTCACACTCATACCTTCTTACCATACTCATAATCACCTTAGTACAGGGCCTTATTACACTTCATGTCTAGACTCTTGCAACCAATTGTAAACTGATTCCCCTCATTTCAGTATCTCCACCTCCAAATCAATCTTACTGTCACTCCCACTATCAGGCACTCACTCTCTTGATCAAGAAAAATCAGTGGCTCTCCCCTGATGGACAGAAAAAGTCCAAACTCTTGACTTTGGCATTCAAGGCCCTCCATCCAGATCCAATCAATCTTTCTAGACTTATCTTTTAGTGTCTACACTTTAACCTTCTACTCTAACGAGACTAATATACTCAGACTTCACTTATTGCTGCCTCCCAGTCTTTTCTCTGCCTGCCTCTCCCGACTTCCTTTGTCTTCCTTTTGTATCACTAGGAAACCAACTGAGCCTATTCCAAGTAACTGTGATCCACCCTTCTTCTAATCAGTTCTAATGAGAGCTTTGAAATTTTATTTTTTATATAACCCATTCAACACTTAATGCATATTATCTTACACAATCTGTTTAAAATATATGCTATCATTATATTTTTATGTGTAATCCCAACCGAATTACAAACTTATCAAGAACAAGAACAAAACACCAGGCCCCTCTGTATTCCCACAGCACCTAGTACAATACATTGCACAAAGAAAACACTCAATAAATATTTGCCTAATTATATAATGTTATTAAATGAATAGGCAGAAAGAAATATAGGGTATTATATTTAAGCAAAGGATTTAAAGTAAAGTTTCTAGATGTCTGTGCATAACTTGGTTTTCCACAGATGTCTCCTCTTCCCCCACCCCATGGCCAATAAAATTCATTTCATACTTTAAAAGTTCTACATATTCAATGGCAAAAGACAAAAACCAAAAAATCATCAATCTACACTGTTAGAAACATTCAATAGATGGATAGATGCACAGGCAGACAAAAGGCTATGGATGGGTGGATGGATGGATAGATGTTGAAAAGATACAGTAGTATTTAGAAAGTACCAGTCCCTGTGTTGAGTACTGCTAAATGTATTATCTCACTTAGTTCTCAAAACAATTATAGGAATTAGGTAATTTCACTATCCCTGTTTTACAGATAAGGAAACCAAGGCACAAAAATGTCTATTAAAATTTTTTTTAACTTGGCTAAGGTCATGCCTAGTACATACAGAAGGCAAAATTTGAACTCAGGTGGTCTAACTCCAGAGCAGATGCTATTAGAATGAAAGATAACTGACAGTCAATCTAAATTAAATGAATTATTAACTACTTTCAATTTTCATTGAATTTTTCTTTACTAGTTCATAGCCCATTCATTTCAAGGTTCAGAGAAGTATGAAATACAATTTCTACCTTTCAGCTCTTACCAGAAAAGCCATATCAAAAGCATCAGATACAACTGGAGCTGTTTCACTACAAGAATAGGTGCAGAGGATAGCCTTAAGGGAAAATGAGATGAA